>NW_025533655.1:355000-412500 GCF_020615455.1 Coregonus clupeaformis
CAGTCAGTCAACCAGTCAGTCAACCAGTCAGCCAGATAGGCAGTAGTAGTGTAGATAAAGTGTAGTGTTGTTATAGTAGATCAAGTGTTGTTATAACAGATAAAGGTGAAAGGTGTGTTGTTATAACTGATAAAGGTGAAAGGTGTGTTGTTATAACAGATAAAGGTGAAAGGTGTGTTGTTATAACTGATAAAGGTGAAAGGTGTGTTGTTATAACTGATAAAGGTGAAAGGTGTGTTGTATGCCAGGTATTCCATGGGAACCAGTTTCATGTCTGGACATTACCAGGAAACACACACACAGGGAGGGAATGGATCCTGGTTGGTATTGGGGAATGTGGGACACATCCACCAACTGCATGTTCTGTAAATGGTTTATGATTCATGAACAGCTATATGGCTTTGTGGTGGGTATGTTGATTGAAAATCAATAATATGTCCTAAAGCTAAAGCTATCCAGTTATAGATACACAGTTGGTCCTTGGTACACAGTGATTCAGTGAACAACTCCCAGACTGCAGCGTCAGGGGAATTGTGTGGAGGTCACGGGGAAGAATACGACCCTAGACAAAGAGGTTCAGAGCAGGGATTGGCTCCTGGATGGTAGGGAGACAGAGGTTCAGAGCAGGGATTGGCTCCTGGATGGTAGGGAGACAGAGGTTCAGAGCAGGGATTGGCTCCTGGATGGTAGGGAGACAGAGGATCAGAGCAGGGATTGGCTCCTGGATGGTAGGGAGACAGAGGATCAGAGCAGGGATTGGCTCCTGGATGGTAGGGAGACAGAGGATCAGAGCAGGGATTGGCTCCTGGATGGTAGGGAGACAGAGGATCAGAGCAGGGATTGGCTCCTGGATGGTAGGGAGACAGAGGATCAGAGCAGGGATTGGCTCCTGGATGGTAGGGAGACAGAGGATCAGAGCAGGGATTGGCTCCTGGATGGTAGGGAGACAGAGGATCAGAGCAGGGATTGGCTCCTGGATGGTAGGGAGACAGAGGATCAGAGCAGGGATTGGCTCCTGGATGGTAGGGAGACAGAGGAGATATATAATATTCTCTATCACCTCAGACTCAGAGGTGTTCTCACAATGATAACACTTCACTGGTCGGAAAGGAAATGACTGGAGAGAGAAATGACTGGAGAGAGAAATGACTGGAGAGAGAAATGTCTGGAGAGAGAAATGTCTGGAGAGAGAAATGTCTGGAGAGAGAAATGACTGGAGAGAGAAATGTCTGGAGAGAGAAATGACTGGAGAGAGAAATGACTGGATAGAGAAATGACTGGAGAGAGAAATGTCTGGAGAGAGAAATGTCTGGAGAGAGAAATGACTGGAGAGAGAAATGTCTGGAGAGAGAAATGTCTGCAACAGATTCATAGAGTTGTAAGATGCATTATGTCAATCTTAGTTTCCTCCGGTACTCTACCGAAATAATTTTGATGGATGAAGGTGTTGCCAGTCCTAAACTCTGCCCTACAGAGGTGTGACCCAACTCTGTAGCTGTCTGTAGGTTACACAGGGTCTAGTGTTTACAGCTCTATGCTGTAGTAACTGATGCACATGGCCGGTGGGCCTTAGGCCAACCTGGACTCAGGGGTAGATATGTTATGTTTCGTATGGTATGTATTAATATGTGGATGTCCATCATCCATTTCGTATGATATGTTATGAATTACAATTTGTATGATATGTTATGAATAGCAAAACGTATGATATGTTACGAATTCCAATTTGTTGTGGCTAACGTTAGCTAGGTGGCTAAAGTTAGCTAGGGTTGGGGTTAGGGTTAAATCAAATCTAATTTTATTCGTCACATGCTTCGTAAACAACAGGTGTAGACTAACAGTGAAATGTTTACTTACGGGCCGTTCACGACAACGCCGACAGAAGGAAAATAGAGAAATAATAGGAAAGTAAAACAGGTAATACTAAAAGTAATAATAAATACACAATGAGTAACGATAACTTGGCTATACACGGTGTACCAGTACCGAGTCGATGTGATTGAGGTAGATATTTCCCTCTACTGTAACCAGGAATAAAGTGACAGATAATAGACAGTATGTGATGAGTCAAAAAAATAGTACAAAAAGGGTCAATGCAGATAGTCTGGGTAGCTATTTGGTTAACTATTTAACAAACTATTTACAGTGCATTCAGAAAGTATTCACCCCCCTTGACTTTTTCCAGATTTTGTTGTATTACAGCCTGAATAAAAAATTGATCATGCACGGCCACGCAGTTGTGAACAGGGAGTACAGGAGGGGACTAAGAACGCACCAGTGAGGGGCCCCCGTGTTGAGGGTCAGCGTGGCGGATGTGTTGTTGCCTACCCATACCACCTGGGGGCGGCCCGTCAGGAAGTCCAGGATCCAGTTGCAGAGGGAGGTGTTCAGTCCCAGGGTCCTTAGCTTAGTGATGAGCTGGGAGGGTACTATGGTGTTTAACGCTAAGCTGTAGTCAATTAATAGCATTCTCACGTAGGTGTTCCTCTTGTCCAGGTGGGAAAGGGCAGTGTGGAGTGCAATAGAGATTGTGTCATCTGTGGATCTGTTGGGGCGGTGTGCGAATTGGAGTGGGTCCAGGGTGTCTGGGATGATGGTGTTGATGTGAGCCATGACCAGCCTTTCAAAGCATTTCATGGCTACAGACGTGAGTGCTACGGGGCGATAATCATTTAGACAGGTTACCTTGGCGTTCTTGGGCACAGAGACTATGGTGGTCTGCTTAAAAGATGTAGGTTACGGACTGGGTCAGGGAGAGGTTGGAAATGTTACTTGCCCTTTGACCTAATTCCTAACCCTAACCTAAACTCTTTAACCTAAATCCTAACCCAAACCTTAACCCTAACCTTAACCTTAACCTTAACCCTAACCCCTAACCTTAATCTCTCGTAAAAGAATGGCGCTGCAATGGATAGCACACGTTTTCCCCCGGGTCCTGGCCAATTTTTTTGCGCTGATTTGAACTTCTTTGTACATAATGTTTCTGCCATCGTTTCCTATGACCGAAAGGAGCTTCTGGAAATCAAAACAGCGACCACTAACCTCTATCGCAGAAACATTATGTACAAAGAAGTTAAAATCAGCGCAAAAAAATTGGCCAGGACCCGGGGAAAACGTGTGCTATCCATTGCAGCGCCATTCTTTGATGAGAGATTAAGGTTAGGGGTTAAGTTTAGGGTTAGGGTTAGGAATTAGGTTAAAGGGTTAAGGTTAGGGGTTAAGATTAGGGTTAAGGTTATGTTCAAGGTTAGGGTTAGGAGTTAGGTTAAAGGGTTAAGGTTAGGGTTAGGGTTACTAACTTTAAGCATCAGTTGTCAGAGCACCTTACCGATCACTGCACCTGTACACAGCCC
The DNA here is from genome assembly GCF_020615455.1 of Coregonus clupeaformis. Classification (NCBI taxonomy): domain Eukaryota; kingdom Metazoa; phylum Chordata; class Actinopteri; order Salmoniformes; family Salmonidae; genus Coregonus; species Coregonus clupeaformis. The sequence continues at coordinate 358,354 of NW_025533655.1, forward strand.
ATCTGAAATTAGCCCACCCAACTACCTCATCACTATATTGTTATTTATTTTGCTCATTTGCACCCCAGTATCTCTATTTGCACATAATCTCTTGCACATCTATCATTCCAGTGTTAATACTAATTGTAATTATTTTGCACTATAGCCTATTTATTGCCTTACCTCCATAACTTGCTACATTTGCACACACTGTATATATATTTTCTGTTGTATTCTTTGACTTTATGTTTTGTTTTACCCCATATGTAACTCTGTGTTGTTGTTTTTAATCACACTGCTTTGCTTTATCTTGGCCAGGTCGCAGTTGTAAATGAGAACTTGTTCTCAACTGGCTTACCTGGTTAAATAAAGGTGAAATAAATAAATAAAATACAAAAATAAAGGGTTAGGGTTAGGGTTAAGGGAAGGGTTAGCTAACATGCTAAGTAGTAGCAAAGAGCTTAGAAGCAGTAAGTAGATGCAAAGTTGCTAATTAACTAAAACAATAAAGTTGTCTGTGATGAAATTCGAACACACAACCTTTGGGTTGCTAGATGTTCGCGTTATACGCCCACCTGTCCACCCCCGACCAACCACCCTACTTCCTGTTTGCCTTAAGTAACCTTCTGTATTATTTAACCATACCTGACGTAACATATCACACTCATTTTAATGTCCCGGATTTACGTTTACTATGTTACGTGTAGTCTATGAGACTAGGTTGCTTAGCCATCACAATTACTAACAATATTCTATTTTAGTCTGATGGCTAGTTGGCCTTGTGTCTTATGGAGGCAAGCAGTATACTATGCTGGATAATTATATTATTGACCAATAGCCTTTAGAGATGCTCTGAGCCAGGATGCTGCCGATGGCAGATCAGTTAGATCCTCAAACAAGGTGAGACATCCTAACATGAGCGAATCACAGTGTGTAATCGTATTAATGTCTGAGCCGGAGAGTTTTGATACTACAGTAAGTAGATGGACAGGGCCTCTCTCTGGGGGATGACGAGTTGTTTTCAGGGATATTATGCCACCTGGTGGAACATATTGGTACTACACACTGAAGGAAGGAAAATGGCGATGTTTTAAAAGGGGACATCGGGAAATAGAACATTTCTGAAAAATGATTAGGGGAAGGAAAACTGATTTCAGGACATGGGCGGATTGGCCGTTTGGCAATTCTGGCAAATGCCAGAGGGGCTGGACCAACTTTTATTGAGGTGGGCCGGTCGAAATTGACAACAACAAAAAAAATATATATATATTTGGTTTAAAAAATAAATAGGACACAGCCTGCGGCCCATAGGCCCGTTTAATTTAGGAGTTTTGCGCAATTTCTCTGTTATAATAATAATCTATATTGACCATTGGTGGCCGAGCTGAGGTGGCGCAAATTCACATTCAAAGTCAAAAGCACATCATCAAAGGGAATGATGACACTTTCAAGACAACTGGGAACTCTGAAGAAAACGAGGTCAAATCATGACATCAGTGATGTTCAGTTCGGAACGTCAGAGCTCTAGAAATATGCCAGATTTTCCCTACTTGGAATTCCGAGTTGGATGACCGTTCAAAACTATTTTTCCCAGTCAGAGCTTTTTTTTTTTTTTTTTGAGCTCAGACTTTCCGACATTAAGATCACTGAGGTCATGAATTGACCTCGTTTTTTTCCCCAAGGTCCCAGTTGTCTTGAAAGCACCATAAAACCCGCTCGGACTCTCTGTCCTACCAGTTCTCACAGTCTCACATCAGAATTAGACGTTCATCCATGTTTCTCAAACATCAAATTTCGAAGTTGTTCCAAATGTAAAATGTGTTTGAAGGTTCAGTTTATGCATTAACTCTGTCAGTCATTAACTCTGTCAGTCATTAACTCTGTCAGTCATTAACTCTGTCAGTCATTAACTCTGTCAGTCATTAACTCTGTCAGTCATTAACTCTGTCAGTCACTAACTCTGTCAGTCATTAACTCTGTCAGTCATTAACTCTGTCAGTCATTAACTCTGTCAGTCATTAACTCTGTCAGTCATTAACTATGTCAGTCATTAACTCTGTCAGTCACTCAGTCAGAACAGAAAAACGGAAAGGTAGTGCCCAAAAGGTTGAGAGACCAACAAAAGGGGTCTTGAGGCCAACGCTGCTAAACGTTATATTTGGTTCTGCAGGTCCGAGTGCTGTGTCAGATCAGCTGCTGTGGTGCAGGAAGAAAACAGAGAAAGACACACTGACACAGATCATGTCGCCTAGGCCTAGTGTTGCCAGTTACGCCTAATATTCTGGCTGTATACTGTATTAAATATATTTATATAGTAGGCTAATTAGGGAAGGAGGGATTCGGGGGAACATTTAGACACTAGGCTAATTGAAATATAGCCTAACAAGTCACTAGATTGGCTTTCATAACACAAATAAGGCAATAGCCATCTACTAGACATTTATACAGTGCTTTTTTATTATTAAACACAAGTCATCATGTATTGCAATAAAGGTCAAATTTGGGGACTGTCTGTGTATTTGAATTGTTTTATCAATGTTTATTAGCTTGTGAATCTCTGAGTCTCTTCAGCCCAGCGAATGGGTTTTATGAGCTGTAGTAACGAGTGTAGTCTCTTCAGCCCAGCGAATGGGTTTATGAGCTGTAGTAACGAGTGTAGTCTCTTCAGCCCAGCGAATGGGTTTTATGAGCTGTAGTAACGAGTGTAGTCTCTTCAGCCCAGCGAATGGGTTTTATGAGCTGTAGTAACGAGTGTAGTCTCTTCAGCCCAGCGAATGGGTTTTATGAGCTGTAGTAACGAGTGTAGTCTCTTCAGCCCAGCGAATGGGTTTATGAGCTGTAGTAACGAGTGTAGTCTCTTCAGCCCAGCGAATGGGTTTATGAGCTGTAGTAACGAGTGTAGTCTCTTCAGCCCAGCGAATGGGTTTATGAGCTGTAGTAACGAGTGTAGTCTCTTCAGCCCAGCGAATGGGTTTTATGAGCTGTAGTAACGAGTGTAGTCTCTTCAGCCCAGCGAATGGGTTTTATGAGCTGTAGTAACGAGTGTAGTCTCTCCAGCCCAGCGAATGGGTTTATGAGCTGTAGTAACGAGTGTAGTCTCTTCAGCCCAGCGAATGGGTTTTATGAGCTGTAGTAACGAGTGTAGTCTCTTCAGCCCAGCGAATGGGTTTATGAGCTGTAGTAACGAGTGTAGTCTCTTCAGCCCAGCGAATGGGTTTTATGAGCTGTAGTAACGAGTGTAGTCTCTTCAGCCCAGCGAATGGGTTTTATGAGCTGTAGTAACGAGTGTAGTCTCTTCAGCCCAGCGAATGGGTTTTATGAGCTGTAGTAACGAGTGTAGTCTCTTCAGCCCAGCGAATGGGTTTTATGAGCTGTAGTAACGAGTGTAGTCTCTTCAGCCCAGCGAATGGGTTTATGAGCTGTAGTAACGAGTGTAGTCTCTTCAGCCCAGCGAATGGGTTTATGAGCTGTAGTAACGAGTGTAGTCTCTTCAGCCCAGCGAATGGGTTTATGAGCTGTAGTAACGAGTGTAGTCTCTTCAGCCCAGCGAATGGGTTTATGAGCTGTAGTAACGAGTGTAGTCTCTTCAGCCCAGCGAATGGGTTTATGAGCTGTAGTAACGAGTGTAGTCTCTTCAGCCCAGCGAATGGGTTTATGAGCTGTAGTAACGAGTGTAGTCTCTTCAGCCCAGCGAATGGGTTTATGAGCTGTAGTAACGAGTGTAGTCTCTTCAGCCCAGCGAATGGGTTTATGAGCTGTAGTAACGAGTGTAGTCTCTTCAGCCCAGCGAATGGGTTTATGAGCTGTAGTAACGAGTGTAGTCTCTTCAGCCCAGCGAATGGGTTTATGAGCTGTAGTAACGAGTGTAGTCTCTTCAGCCCAGCGAATGGGTTTATGAGCTGTAGTAACGAGTGTAGTCTCTTCAGCCCAGCGAATGGGTTTATGAGCTGTAGTAACGAGTGTAGTCTCTTCAGCCCAGCGAATGGGTTTTATGAGCTGTAGTAACGAGTGTAGTCTCTTCAGCCCAGCGAATGGGTTTATGAGCTGTAGTAACGAGTGTAGTCTCTTCAGCCCAGCGAATGGGTTTATGAGCTGTAGTAACGAGTGTAGTCTCTTCAGCCCAGCGAATGGGTTTATGAGCTGTAGTAACGAGTGTAGTCTCTTCAGCCCAGCGAATGGGTTTTATGAGCTGTAGTAACGAGTGTAGTCTCTTCAGCCCAGCGAATGGGTTTATGAGCTGTAGTAACGAGTGTAGTCTCTTCAGCCCAGCGAATGGGTTTATGAGCTGTAGTAACGAGTGTAGTCTCTTCAGCCCAGCGAATGGGTTTATGAGCTGTAGTAACGAGTGTAGTCTCTTCAGCCCAGCGAATGGGTTTATGAGCTGTAGTAACGCAGTGTAGTCTCTTCAGCCCAGCGAATGGGTTTATGAGCTGTAGTAACGAGTGTAGTCTCTTCAGCCCAGCGAATGGGTTTATGAGCTGTAGTAACGAGTGTAGTCTCTTCAGCCCAGCGAATGGGTTTATGAGCTGTAGTAACGAGTGTAGTCTCTTCAGCCCAGCGAATGGGTTTATGAGCTGTAGTAACGAGTGTAGTCTCTTCAGCCCAGCGAATGGGTTTATGAGCTGTAGTAACGAGTGTAGTCTCTTCAGCCCAGCGAATGGGTTTTATGAGCTGTAGTAACGAGTGTAGTCTCTTCAGCCCAGCGAATGGGTTTTATGAGCTGTAGTAACGAGTGACTCTGGTGTCGGATTACATCACATAGCCCACCGCCACCGAAGGCTGGAAAGTCCCGCCTATCTCCCGCTTATTTCATTCACTGAAAAGGCTTGTCACTTCTTGGCAGAAAGATGAGCATACACTGTCAAACAAAGCACAAGGCTGGAAACTATCCGCATCCACATAAACTAGTCCAGGCGTCATTCTATGTCAAACGCATAAGGTTGTGTATTGAATTCAATAGAATAAAACCGAGAGGGAAGCAGAGAGAGAGAGACTGCCAGTTCCTTAATGTAACTTAATTGTGGTCCTCTGTAGCTCAGCTGGTAGAGCACGGCGCTTGTAACGCCAAGGTAGTGGGTTCGATCCCCGGGACCACCCATACACAAAAATGTATGCACGCATGACTGTAAGTCGCTTTGGATAAAAGCGTCTGCTAAATGGCATATTATTATTATTATTATAACCATTGGCCTTATTATACAGCCACAACATTAAGGAACTGGCAGTCTCTCTCTCTCTCTGTTTAAGGAAATATACAGTGGGGGAAAAAAGTATTTAGTCAGCCACCAGTTGTGCAAGTTCTCCCACTTAAAAAGATGAGAGAGGCCTGTAATTTTCATCATAGGTACACGTCAACTATGAATAATTTTTTTCTCCAGAAAATCACATTGTAGGATTTTTTATGAATTTATTTGCAAATTATGGTGGAAAATAAGTATTTGGTCACCTACAAACAAGCAAGATTTCTGGACCTGTAACTTATTCTTTAAGAGGCTCCTCTGTCCTCCACTCGTTACCTGTATTAATGGCACCTGTTTGAACTTGTTATCAGTATAAAAGACACCTGTCCACAACCTCAAACAGTCACACTCCAAACTCCACTATGACCAAGACCAAAGAGCTGTCAAAGGACACCATAAACAAAATTGTAGACCTGCACCAGGCTGGGAAGACTGAATCTGCAATAGGTAAGCAGCTTGGTTTGAAGAAATCAACTGTGGGAGCAATTATTAGGAAATGGAAGACATACAAGACCACTGATAATCTCCCTCGATCTGGGGCTCCACGCAAGATCTCACCCCGTGGGGTCAAAATGATCACAAGAACGGTGAATAAAAATCCCAGAACCACACGGGGGGACCTAGTGAATGACCTGCAGAGAGCTGGGACCAAAGTAACAAAGCCTACCATCAGTAACACACTACGCCGCCAGGGACTCAAATCCTGCAGTGCCAGACGTGTCCCCCTGCTTAAGCCAGTACATGTCCAGGCCCGTCTGAAGTTTGCTAGAGTGCATTTGGATGATCCAGAAGAGGATTGGGAGAATGTCATATGGTCAGATGAAACCAAAATATAACTTTTTGGTAAAAACTCAACTCGTCGTGTTTGGAGGACAAAGAATGCTGAGTTGCATCCAAAGAACACCATACCTACTGTGAAGCATGGGGGGGGAAACATCATGCTTTGGGGCTGTTTTTCTGCAAAGGGACCAGGACGACTGATCCGTGTAAAAGAAAGAATGAATGGGGCCATGTATCGTGAGATTTTGAGTGAAAACCTCCTTCCATCAGACATTTACATTTACATTTACGTCATTTAGCAGACGCTCTTATCCAGAGCGACTTACAAATTGGTGCATTCACCTTATAGCCAGTGGGATAACCACTTTACAATGTGTTTTTCTTATTTTTTTAAATCTTTTTTTCTTTAGTTTTCATCCTTTGTATTTTATTATTTTTGTATATTTGTATTTTTTTTAGTTGTTTTTGTTGTTTTTGATTTTTTTTTTTGGGGGGTTGGGGTAAGGGAGGGGTAGAAGGATTACTTTATCCTATCCCAGGTATTCCTTAAAGAGGTGTGGTTTCAAATGTCTCCGGAAGGTGGTGAGTGACTCCGCTGTCCTGGCGTCGTGAGGGAGCTTGTTCCACCATTGGGGTGCCAGAGCAGCGAACAGTTTTGACTGGGCTGAGCGGGAACTATGCTTTCGCAGAGGAAGGGGAGCCAGGTGGATGAACGCAATGCCCTCGTTTGGGTGTAGGGACTGATCAGAGCCTGAAGGTACGGAGGTGCCGTTCCCCTCACAGCTCCATAGGCAAGCACCATGGTCTTGTAACAGATGCGAGCTTCAACTGGAAGCCAGTGGAGTGTGCGGAGGAGGGGGGTGACGTGAGAGAACTTGGGAAGGTTGAACACCAGACGGGCTGCGGCATTCTGGATGAGTTGTAGGGGTTTAATCAGCAAGGGCATTGAAGATGAAACGTGGCTGGGTCTTTCAGCATGACAATGATCCCAAACACACCGCCCGGGCAACGAAGGAGTGGCTTCGTAAAAAGCATTTCAAGGTCCTGAAGTGGCCTAGCCAGTCTCCAGATCTCAACCCCATAGAAAATCTTTGGAGGGAGTTGAAAGTCCGTGTTGCCCAGCGACAGCCCCAAAACATCACTGCTCTAGAGGAGATCTGCATGGAGGAATGGGCCAAAATACCAGCAACAGTGTGTGAAAACCTTGTGAAGACTTACAGAAAACGTTTGACCTGTGTCATTGCCAACAAAGGGTATATAACAAAGTATTGAGAAACTTTTGTTATTGACCAAATACTTATTTTCCACCATAATTTGCAAATAAATTCATTAAAAATCCTACAATGTGATTTTCTGGATTTTTTTTTTCTCATTTTGTCTGTCATAGTTGACGTGTACCTATGATGAAAATTACAGGCCTCTCTCATCTTTTTAAGTGGGAGAACTTGCACAATTGGTGGCTGACTAAATACTTTTTCCCCCCACTGTATATATAGTGTACATTTGTGAATAACTCATTTACTATAATTTACAAATGTGGGAGTAATGATTAATATACACTACCAGTCAAACGTTTTAGAACACCAACTCATCCAAGGGTTTTTCTTTAGTTTTACAATTTTCTACATTGTAGAATAATAGTGAAGACATCAAAACTATGAAATAACACATATGGAATCATGTAGTAACCAAAAAAGTATTTTATATTTGAAATTCTTCAAATAGCCACCCTTTGCCTTGATGACAGCTTTGCACACTCTTGGCATTCTCTTAACCAGCTTCACCTGGAATGCTTTTCCAACAGGCTTGAAGGAGTTCCCACATATGCTGAGCACTTGTTGGCTGCTTTTCCTTCAGTCTGCGGTCCGACTCATCCCAAACCATCATTCAATATATATTACAATACATAACACTACATAATACAATACATAATACAATACATAATACAATACATAATATACTACATAATACAATACAGAATACGATACATAATATACTACATAATACAATACATAATACACTACATAATACAATACACAATACAATACATAATAGACAACATAATACAATACATAATACACTACATAATACAATACACAATACAATACATAATAGACAACATAATACAATACATAATACACTACATAATACAAGAAAATAATACACTACATAATTTACTACATAATACACTGCATATTACACTACATAATACAATACACAATACAATACATAATACACTACATAATACACTACATAATACAATACATAAAATAATACATAATACACTACATAACACTACTAAATACAATACATAAACACGACATAATACAATACATCATACAATACAATACATAAAACACGACATATTACAATATGTAATACACTCCATAACACTAGATAATACAATACATAATACACTACATAATACAATACATAATACATTACATAATACAATAGATAATATAATACATAATACACTACAAAATGCACTACATAATACACTACACAATACAATACATAATACAATACATAATACACTACGTAATACAATACATAATACACTACATAATACACTACATAACACTACATAATACAATGCATATTACAATACATAATACAATACATAATACAATACATAATACAATACAATACATAATACACTACATATTACAATACATAACACACTACATAACACTAGATAATACACTACATAATACACTACATAACACTACATAATACACTACATAATACAATACACAATACAATACATAATACACTACATATTACAATACATAATACACTACATAACACTAGATATTACAATACATAATACACTACATAATACAATACATAATACACTACATAATACAATAGATAATACAATACATAATACAATTCATAATACAATAAAATACATAATACACTACATATTACAATACGTAATACACTACATAATACTAGATAATACAATACATAATACTAGATAATACAATACATAATACTACATAATACAATACATAATACAATACTTAATACTACATAATACACTACATAATGCATTACATAATACACTACATAATTCAATATATCTTACAATACATAACACTACATAATACAATACATAATACAATACATAATACAATACATAATATACTACATAATACAATACAGAATATGATACATAATATACTACATAATACAATACAGAATATGATACATAATATACTACATAATACAATACATAATACACTACATAATACAATAAACAATACAATACATAAGACAATACACAATACAATACATAATACACAACATAATACAATACATAATACACGACATAATACAATACATAATATACTACATAATACACTACATAATACAATACACAATACAATACATAATACACCACATAATACACTACATAATACAATACATAATATAATACATAATACACTACATAACATTACTAAATACAATACATAAACACGACATAATACAATACATCATACAATACAATACATAAAACACGACATATTACAATATGTAATACACTCCATAACACTAGAAAATAAAATACATAATACACTACATAATACAATACATAATACATTACATAATACAATAGATAATACAATACATAATACACTACAAAATGCACTACATAATACACTACACAATACAATACATAATACAATACATAATACACTACGTAATACAATACATAATACACTACATAATACACTACATAACACTACATAATACAATGCATATTACAATACATAATACAATACATAATACAATACAATACATAATACACTACATATTACAATACATAACACACTACATAACACAAGATAATAAAATACATAATACACTACATAACACTACATAATACAATACACAATACAATACATAATACACTACATATTACAATACATAATACACTACGTAATACAATACACAAAACAATACATAATACACTACATATTACAATACATAACACACTACATAACACTAGATAATACAATACACAATACACTACATAACACTACATAATACACTACATAATACACTACTTAATACAATACACAATACAATACATAATACACTACATATTACAATACATAACACTACATAATACACTATATATTACAATACATATTACACTACAGAATACACTACATAATATGCTACATAATACACTACATAATACACTACATAATACACTATATAACACTACATAATACACTACTTAATACAATACACAATACAATACATAATACACTACATATTACAATACATAACACTACATAATACACTATATATTACAATACATATTACACTACAGAATACACTACATAATATGCTACATAATACACTACATAATACACTACATAATACACTATATAACACTACATAATACACTACATAATACAATACACAATACAATACATAATACACTACATAATACAATACACAATACATAATACACTACATATTACAATACATAACACACTACATAACACTAGATAATACAATAAACAATACACTACATAACACTACATAATACACTACATAATACACTACATAATACACTACTTAATACAATACACAATACAATACATAATACACGACATATTACAATACATAATACACTACATAATACAACAGATAATACACTACATAATACAATTCATAATACAATAAAACACATAATACACTACATGTTACAATACATAATACACTACATAATATTAGATAATACAATACATAATACTAGATAATACAATACATAATACACTACATAATACAATACATAATACAATACTTAATACTACATAATACACTACATAATGCATTACATAATACACTACATAATTCAATATATATTACAATACATAACACTACATAATACAATACATAATACAATACATAATACAATACAGAATAAACTACATAATACAATACAGAATATGATACATAATATACTACATAATACAATACATAATACACTACATAATACAATACACAATACAATACATAAGACAATACACAATACAATACATAATACACAACATAATACAATACATAATACACGACATAATACAATACATAATACACTACATAATTTACTACATAATACACTACATAATACAATACACAATACAATACATAATACACTACATAATACACTACATAATACAATACATAATATAATACATAATACACTACATAACATTACTAAATACAATACATAAACACGACATAATACAATACATCATACAATACAATACATAAAACACGACATATTACAATATGTAATACACTCCATAACACTAGAAAATAAAATACATAATACACTACATAATACAATACATAATACATTACATAATACAATAGATAATACAATACATAATACACTACAAAATGCACTACATAATACACTACACAATACAATACATAATACAATACATAATACACTACGTAATACAATACATAATACACTACATAATACACTACATAACACTACATAATACAATGCATATTACAATACATAATACAATACATAATACAATACAATACATAATACACTACATATTACAATACATAACACACTACATAACACAAGATAATAAAATACATAATACACTACATAACACTACATAATACAATACACAATACAATACATAATACACTACATATTACAATACATAATACACTACGTAATACAATACACAAAACAATACATAATACACTACATATTACAATACATAACACACTACATAACACTAGATAATACAATACACAATACACTACATAACACTACATAATACACTACATAATACACTACTTAATACAATACACAATACAATACATAATACACTACATATTACAATACATAACACTACATAATACACTATATATTACAATACATATTACACTACAGAATACACTACATAATATGCTACATAATACACTACATAATACACTACATAATACACTATATAACACTACATAATACACTACTTAATACAATACACAATACAATACATAATACACTACATATTACAATACATAACACTACATAATACACTATATATTACAATACATATTACACTACAGAATACACTACATAATATGCTACATAATACACTACATAATACACTACATAATACACTATATAACACTACATAATACACTACATAATACAATACACAATACAATACATAATACACTACATAATACAATACACAATACATAATACACTACATATTACAATACATAACACACTACATAACACTAGATAATACAATAAACAATACACTACATAACACTACATAATACACTACATAATACACTACATAATACACTACTTAATACAATACACAATACAATACATAATACACGACATATTACAATACATAATACACTACATAATACAACAGATAATACACTACATAATACAATTCATAATACAATAAAACACATAATACACTACATGTTACAATACATAATACACTACATAATATTAGATAATACAATACATAATACTAGATAATACAATACATAATACACTACATAATACAATACATAATACAATACTTAATACTACATAATACACTACATAATGCATTACATAATACACTACATAATTCAATATATATTACAATACATAACACTACATAATACAATACATAATACAATACATAATACAATACAGAATAAACTACATAATACAATACAGAATATGATACATAATATACTACATAATACAATACATAATACACTACATAATACAATACACAATACAATACATAAGACAATACACAATACAATACATAATACACAACATAATACAATACATAATACACGACATAATACAATACATAATACACTACATAATTTACTATATAATACACTACATAATACAATACACAATACAATACATAATACACTACATAATACACTACATAATACAATACATAATATAATACATAATACACTACATAACATTACTAAATACAATACATAAACACGACATAATACAATACATCATACAATACAATACATAAAACACGACATATTACAATATGTAATACACTCCATAACACTAGAAAATAAAATACATAATACACTACATAATACAATACATAATACATTACATAATACAATAGATAATACAATACATAATACACTACAAAATGCACTACATAATACACTACACAATACAATACATAATACAATACATAATACACTACGTAATACAATACATAATACACTACATAATACACTACATAACACTACATAATACAATGCATATTACAATACATAATACAATACAATACATAATACACTACATATTACAATACATAACACACTACATAACACTAGATAATACAATACATAATACACTACATATTACAATACATAATACACTACATAATACAATACACAAAACACTACATAATACACTACATATTACAATACATAACACACTACATAACACTAGATAATACAATACACAATACACTACATAACACTACATAATACACTACATAATACACTACATAATACACTACTTAATACAATACACAATACAATACATAATACACTACATATTACAATACATAACACTACATAATACACTATATATTACAATACATATTACACTACAGAATACACTACATAATACGCTACATAATACACTACATAATACAATACACAATACAATACATAATACACTAGATAATACAATACATAATACACTACATAATACAATACACAATACATAATACACTACATATTACAATACATAACACACTACATAACACTAGATAATACAATACACAATACACTACATAACACTACATAATAAACTACATAATACACTACTTAATACAATACACAATACAATACATAATACACTACATATTACAATACATAATACACTACATAATACAACAGATAATACACTACATAATACAATTCATAATACAATAAAACACATAATACACTACATGTCACAATAAATAATACACTACATAACACTAGATAATACAATACATAATACAATATATAATACACTACATAATACAATACATAATAAACTACATATTACAATACATAATACACTACATATTACAATACATAACACACTACATAACACTAGATAATACAATACACAATACACTACATAACACTACATAATACTACATAATACACTACATAATACACTACTTAATACAATACACAATACAATACATAATACACTACATATTACAATACATAATACACTACATAATACAACAGATAATACACTACATAATACAATTCATAATACAATTCATAATACAATAAAACACATAATACACTACATATTTCAATACATAATACACTACATAACACTAGATAATACAATACATAATACAATATATAATACACTACATAATACAATACATAATACACTACATATTACAATACATAATACACTACATATTACAATACATAATACACAACATAATGCACTACATAATACACTAACAAATACACTACATAATACAATACATAATAAACTACATAACACTACATATTACAATACATAATACACTACATAATAGTATACATAATACACTACATAACACTACATAATACACTACATAATACACTACATAATACACTACATAATACACTACACAATACAATACATAATACACTACATATTACAATACATAACACTACATAATACACTATATATTACAATACATATTACACTACAGAATACACTACATAATACACTACATATTACAATACATAATACAATACATAATACAATACATATTACAATACATAATGCAATACATAATACAATATATATTATGATACATAATACGCTACATAAAGCACTACATAATACACTACATAATACACTACATAATACAATACATAATACACTACATAATACAATACATAATACACTACATAATACACTACATAATACACTACATAATACACTACATAATACAATACATATTACACTACATAATACACTACATAATACACTACATAATACAATACATAATACACTACATAACACTACATAATACACTACATAATACAATACATAATACACTACATAACACTACATAATACACTACATAATACACTACATAATACAATACATAATACACTACATATTACAATACATAACACTACATAATACACTACATAATACAATACATAATACACTACATAACACTACATAATACACTACATAATACACTACATAACACTACATAATACACTACATATTACAATACATAATACAATACATAATACACTACATATTACAATACATAACACTACAAAATACACTAAATAATACAATACATAATACACTACATAATACACTACATAATACAATACATAATACACTACATAACACTACATAATACACTACATATTACAATACATAATACAATACATAATACACTACATAATACAATACATAATACACTACATAATACAATACATTTTACACTACATAATACACTACATAATACACTACATAATACAATACATAATACACTACATATTACAATACATAATACACTACATAATACACTACATAATACAATACATAATACACTACATAATACACTACATAAAACAATACATAATACACTACATAACACTACATAATACACTACATATTACAATACATAATACAATACATAATACACTACATATTACAATACATAACACTACAAAATACACTAAATAATACAATACATAATACACTACATAATACACTACATAATACAATACATAATACACTACATAACACTACATAATACACTACATATTACAATACATAATACAATACATAATACACTACATAATACAATACATAATACACTACATAATACAATACATTTTACACTACATAATACACTACATAATACACTACATAATACAATACATAATACACTACATAACACTACATAATACACTACATAATACATTACACAATACAATACATAATACACTACATATTACAATACATAACACTACATAATACACTATATATTACAATACATATTACACTACAAAATACACTACATAATACGCTACATAATACACTACATAATACACTATATAATACACTACATAATACACTACATATTACAATACATAATACAATACATAATACAATACATATTACAATACATAATGCAATACATAATACAATACATATTATGATACATAATATGCTACATAACACTACATAATACACTACATAATACAATACATAATACACTACATAATACACTACATAATACAATACATAATACACTACATAACACTACATAATACACTACATATTACAATACATAATACAATACATAATACACTACATATTACAATACATAACACTACATAATACACTACATAATACAATACATAATACACTACATAATACAATACATAATACACTACATAACACTACATAATACACTACATATTACAATACATAATACACTACATAATACAATACATAATACACTACATAATACAATACATAATACACTACATAATACACTACATAATACACTACATAATACACTACATAATACACTACATAATACAATACATAATACACTACATAATACACTACATAATACACTACATAATACACTACATAATACACTACATATTACAATACATAACACTACATAATACACTACATATTACAATACATAATACAATACATAATACACTACATAACACTACATAATACACTACATAATACACGACATATTACAATACATAATACAATACATAACACACTACATAATACAATACATAATACACTACATAATACAATACATAATACACTACATAATACAATACATATTACACTACATAATACACTACATAATACAATACATAATACACTACATAACACTACATAATACACTACATAATACAATACATAATACACTACACAATACAATACATAATACACTACATATTACAATACATAACACTACATAATACACTATATATTACAATACATATTACACTACAGAATACACTACATAATACACTACATATTACAATACATAATACAATACATAATACAATACATATTACAATACATAATGCAATACATAATACAATACATATTATGATACATAATACGCTACATAAAGCACTACATAATACACTACATAATACACTACATAATACAATACATAATACACTACATAATACAATACATAATACACTACATAATACACTACATAATACACTACATAATACAATACATAATACACTACATAATACAATACATATTACACTACATAATACAATACATAATACACTACATAACACTACATAATACACTACATAATACACTACATAATACAATACATAATACACTACATATTACAATACATAACACTACATAATACACTACATAATACACTACATAATACAATACATAATACACTACATAACACTACATAATACACTACATAATACACTACATAATACAATACATAATACACTACATATTACAATACATAATACACTACATAATACACTACATAATACAATACATAATACACTACATAATACACTACATAATACAATACATAATACACTACATAACACTACATAATACACTACATATTACAATACATAATACAATACATAATACACTACATATTACAATACATAACACTACAAAATACACTACATAATACAATACATAATACACTACATAATACAATACATAATACACTACATAACACTACATAATACACTACATATTACAATACATAATACAATACATAATACACTACATAATACAATACATAATACACTACATAATACAATACATTTTACACTACATAATACACTACATAATACACTACATAATACAATACATAATACACTACATAACACTACATAATACACTACATAATACACTACATAATACATTACACAATACAATACATAATACACTACATATTACAATACATAACACTACATAATACACTATATATTACAATACATATTACACTACAGAATACACTACATAATACGCTACATAATACACTACATAATACACTATATAATACACTACATAATACACTACATATTACAATACATAATACAATACATAATACAATACATATTACAATACATAATGCAATACATAATACAATACATATTATGATACATAATACGCTACATAACACTACATAATACACTACATAATACAATACATAATACACTACATATTACAATACATAACACTACATAATACACTACATAATACACTACATAATACAATACATAATACACTACATAACACTACATAATACACTACATAATACACTACATAATACAATACATAATACACTACATAACACTACATAATACACTACATAATACACTACATAATACAATACATAATACACTACATAACACTACATAATACACTACATATTACAATACATAATACAATACATAATACACTACATATTACAATACATAACACTACATAATACACTACATAATACAATACATAATACACTACATAATATACTACATAATACAATACATAATACACTACATAACACTACATATTACAATACATAATACAATACATAATACACTACATAATACAATACATAATACACTACATAATACAATACATATTACACTACATAATACACTACATAATACAATACATAATACACTACATAACACTACATAATACACTACATAATACACTACATAATACACTACATATTACAATACATAACACTACATAATACACTACATATTACAATACATAATACAATACATAATACACTACATATTACAATACATAATACAATACATAATACACTACATAACACTACATAATACACTATAAATACACGACATATTACAATACATAATACAATACATATTACGATACATATTACAATACATAACACTACATAATACACTACATAATACGCTACATAACATGACTAAAATGTAAATGACCAATGGCCAGTCAGTGGTCGCTGAAAACAGGGCATACACTGTCGCTGTCAAGTCACCCAGTTGTATCTCCCAACCTCTAAGTTCCTGTCTCTGTCTCTCTGTTGTCCTTCAGGGACATCCTTCTCACAGTTAATTGCCTTTTCCCGGTGACCTAGATCAGTGTGATTAACCTCATTTAATGACCTTACATCTGAAAGATGTATCTATCCTAGTATTGTAACTCTGTTTGACCCGAGGGGTAGCTACAAATCTGCTCATGAGAATGTTGTCTTTTCTCAGTGGATTTGGAGCTGCTGCTGTCTGTACTGATGGGGGGGGATGTATCTGAATACCCAACACCTTGGGTGAATCTCAATTGTATTTCCTTGATTCCTCACATCCTCCCTCCCTCATCTCCTTTTCAAAGAATATTGGAGTCGAAGATCTGAGGTTCCTCTCTTCTGATTTTCTCCACCAATGCATTAAGAGAAGGAGGCAAGGAGACAGGGTGTGAGGAATCAAGGAAGTAGAACAGAGGTCCGGCCCTTCTCCTCAGCAGGTGAATATTGTTATGTTTGTTTGTTGTTCATGATGTCCTGGTTATGCTGGCACCAGATGGATGGTACAGGACTGTTCTGCCAGGTCAGTTTCACCTATAGCTACAGCTGGTGGGAAGAACAGGAGATGGGTCCGTTTCCAAAACCCCCCTCACTCCCATCTCACATACCCATGTATGGACCCTGGTCCAAAGTGTGGCAGTATAGGGGATAGGATGCCATTTGAGACGCAACAATATGTTTGTGGACCAGACCAATTCAAATGATGCTTCCAAATGTAGAGATCAAACAGGACCGTTTTCAAGCCATCACTTGTTCCCATGCCGAGTACATGCATGGCTGTGACCATTCATAGCTGCTGCTACTACTCCCGGCAGTAATATCCTGAATTCCCTGTAGAGGCACTGTGAGTTTGTGACCCTGAGATGAGTCCTCACTCTTTATCATTACTTGTGGACCTTGGCCTGTATCCTAAACGGCACCCTATTTCATAAATAGTGCACTACTTTTGCCATGTGGGCCCTGGTCAAAGTAGTACACTATAAAGGGAATTGGGTGCCATTAGGGACTGGGCCCTTATCTGCACTGAGTCATAGTCCCTTATCACTTCCACACGATAGTGAGTCTCCCAGAGCTCATCCCAGTTAATGACTCCTCTAGTTAGTCACCCATCATGGACACAACAGGCATAGCCTGGAATCCTAACCTGTATGCTCTGTTTCACCATCATATCAATTGAGGTTCCAGGCTAGGATAAGAATATCTACTGTTCAGAATAACACTGACTAACAACAGCTGATAATTAGGTTTTTTCATGCGTCATTTCACTTTTCCCGCTTATCTCATCATCAATCAATCAATCAATTTTATTTTATATAGCCCTTCGTACATCAGCTAATATCTCGAAGTGCTGTACAGAAACCCAGCCTAAAACCCCAAACAGCTAGTAATGCAGGTGTAGAAGCACGGTGGCTAGGAAAAACTCCCTAGAAAGGCCAAAACCTAGGAAGAAACCTAGAGAGGAACCAGGCTATGAGGGGTGGCCAGTCCTCTTCTGGCTGTGCCGGGTGGAGATTATAACAGAACCATGCCAAGATGTTCAAAAATGTTCATAAGTGACAAGCATGGTCAAATAATAATCAGGAATAAATCTCAGTTGGCTTTTCATAGCCGATCATTAAGAGTTGAAAACAGCAGGTCTGGGACAGGTAGGGGTTCCATAACCGCAGGCAGAACAGTTGAAACTGGAATAGCAGCAAGGCCAGGCGGACTGGGGACAGCAAGGAGTCACCACGGCCGGTAGTCCCGACGTATGGTCCTAGGGCTCAGGTCTCTCAGTTGGCTTTTCATAGCCGATCATTAAGAGTTGAAAACAGCAGGTCTGGGACAGGTAGGGGTTTCGTAACCGCAGGCAGAACAGTTGAAACTGGAATAGCAGCAAGGCCAGGCGGACTGGGGACAGCAAGGTGTCAGCATGCCCGGTAGTCCTGACGTATGGTCCTAGGGCTCAGGTTCTCAGAGAGAAAGAGAGAACGAGAGAATTAGAGAGAGCATACTTAAATTCACACAGGACACTGGATAAGACAGGAGAAGTACTCCAGGTATAACCAACTAAGCCCAGCCCCCCGACACATAAACTAATGCAGCATAAATACTGGAGGCTGAGACAGGAGCGGTCCGGAGACACTGTGGCCCCATCCGAAGAAACCCCCGGACAGGGCCAAACAGGAAGGATATAACCCCACCCACTCTGCCAAAGCACAGCCCCCGCACCACCAGAGGGATATCCTCAACCACCAACTTACAATCCTGAGACAAGGCCGAGTATAGCCCACAGAGGTCTCCACCACAGCACAAACCAAGGGGGGGCGCCAACCCAGACAGGAAGATCACGTCAGTAACTCAACCCACTCAAGTGACGCACCCCTCCTTCCCTCTGTATTAGAACTATACAGCTACACTTACCCTTCCCTCTCTATTAGAACTATACAGCTACACTTACCCTTCCCTCTGTATTAGAACTATACAGCTACACTTACCCTTCCCTCTCTATTAGAACTATACAGCTACACTTACCCTTCCCTCTGTATTAGAACTATACAGCTACACTTACCCTTCCCTCTCTATTAGAACTATACAGCTACACTTACCCTTCCTTCTGTATTAGAACTATACAGCTACACTTACCCTTCCCTCTGTATTAGAACTATACAGCTACACTTACCCTTCCCTCTGTATTAGAACTATACAGCTACACTTACCCTTCCCTCTGTATTAGAACTATACAGCTACACTTACCCCCTTCCCTCTGTATTAGAACTATACAGCTACACTTACCCTTCCCTCTCTATTAGAACTATACAGCTACACTTACCCTTCCCTCTGTATTAGAACTATACAGCTACACTTACCCTTCCCTCTGTATTAGAACTATACAGCTACACTTACCCTTCCCTCTGTATTAGAACTATACAGCTACACTTACCCTTCCCTCTGTATTAGAACTATGCAGCTACACTTACCCTTCCCTCTGTATTAGAACTATACAGCTACACTTACCCTTCCCTCTGTATTAGAACTATACAGCTACACTTACCCTTCCCTCTGTATTAGAACTGTACAGCTACACTTACCCTTCCCTCTCTATTAGAACTATACAGCTACACTTACCCTTCCCTCTCTATTAGAACTATACAGCTACACTTACCCTTCCCTCTGTATTAGAACTATACAGCTACACTTACCCTTCCCTCTGTATTAGAACTATACAGCTACACTTACCCTTCCCTCTGTATTAGAACTATACAGCTACACTTACCCTTCCCTCTGTATTAGAACTATACAGCTACACTTACCCTTCCCTCTGTATTAGAACTATACAGCTACACTTACCCTTCCCTCTGTATTAGAACTATACAGCTACACTTACCCTTCCCTCTGTATTAGAACTATACAGCTACACTTACCCTTCAATCAATCAATCAATTTTATTTTATATAGCCCTTCGTACATCAGCTAATATCTCGAAGTGCTGTACAGAAACCCAGCCTAAAACCCCAAACAGCTAGTAATGCAGGTGTAGAAGCACGGTGGCTAGGAAAAACTCCCTAGAAAGGCCAAAACCTAGGAAGAAACCTAGAGAGGAACCAGGCTATGAGGGGTGGCCAGTCCTCTTCTGGCTGTGCCGGGTGGAGATTATAACAGAACCATGCCAAGATGTTCAAAAATGTTCATAAGTGACAAGCATGGTCAAATAATAATCAGGAATAAATCTCAGTTGGCTTTTCATAGCCGATCATTAAGAGTTGAAAACAGCAGGTCTGGGACAGGTAGGGGTTCCATAACCGCAGGCAGAACAGTTGAAACTGGAATAGCAGCAAGGCCAGGCGGACTGGGGACAGCAAGGAGTCACCACGGCCGGTAGTCCCGACGTATGGTCCTAGGGCTCAGGTCTCTCAGTTGGCTTTTCATAGCCGATCATTAAGAGTTGAAAACAGCAGGTCTGGGACAGGTAGGGGTTTCGTGAACCGCAGGCAGAACAGTTGAAACTGGAATAGCAGCAAGGCCAGGCGGACTGGGGACAGCAAGGTGTCAGCATGCCCGGTAGTCCTGACGTATGGTCCTAGGGCTCAGGTTCTCAGAGAGAAAGAGAGAACGAGAGAATTAGAGAGAGCATACTTAAATTCACACAGGACACTGGATAAGACAGGAGAAGTACTCCAGGTATAACCAACTAACCCCAGCCCCCGACACATAAACTAATGCAGCATAAATACTGGAGGCTGAGACAGGAGCGGTCCGGAGACACTGTGGCCCCATCCGAAGAAACCCCGGACAGGGCCAAACAGGAAGGATATAACCCCACCCACTCTGCCAAAGCACAGCCCCCGCACCACTAGAGGGATATCCTCAACCACCAACTTACAATCCTGAGACAAGGCCGAGTATAGCCCACAGAGGTCTCCACCACAGCACAAACCAAGGGGGCACCAACCCAGACAGGAAGATCACGTCAGTAACTCAACCCACTCAAGTGACGCACCCCTCCTAGGGACGGCATGAAAGAGCACCAGCAAGCCAGTGACTCAGCCCCTGTAACAGGGTTAGAGGCAGAGAACCCCAGTGGAGAGAGGGTAACCGGCCTGGCAGAGACAGCAAGGGCTGTTCGTTGCTCCAGAGCCTTTCCGTTCACCTTCACACTCCTGGGCCAGACTACACTCAATCATATGACCTACTGAAGAGATAAGTCTTCAGTAAAGACTTAAAGGTTGAGACCGAGTCTGCGTCTCTCACATGGGTAGGCAGACTGTTCCATAAAAATGGAGATCTATAGGAGAAAGCCCTGCCTCCCGCTGTTTGCTTAGAAATTCTAGGGACAATTAGGAGGCCTGCGTCTTGTGACCGTAGCGTACGTATTGGTATGTACGGCAGGACCAACTCGGAAAGATAGGTAGGAGCAAGCCCATGTAACGCTTTATAGGTTAACAGTAAAACCTTGAAATCAGCCCTTGCCTTAACAGGAAGCCAGTGTAGGGAAGCTAGCACTGGAGTAATATGATCAAATTTCTTGGTTCTAGTCAGGATTCTAGCAGCCGTATTTAGCACTAACTGAAGTTTATTTAGTGCTTTATCCGGGTAGCCGGAAAGTAGAGCATTGCAGTAGTCTAACCTAGAAGTAACAAATGCATGGATTAATTTTTCTGCATCATTTTTGGACAGAAAATTTCTGATTTTTGCAATGTTACGTAGATGGAAAAAAGCTGTCCTTGAAACAGTCTTGATATGTTCGTCAAAAGAGAGATCAGGGTCAAGAGTAACGCCGAGGTCCTTCACAGTTTTATTTGAGACGACTTTACAACCATCAAGATGAATTGTCAGATTTAACAGAAGATCTCTTTGTTTCTTGGGACCTAGAACAAGCATCTCTGTTTTGTCCGAGTTTAAAAGTAGAAAGTTTTCAGCCATCCACTTCCTTATGTCTGAAACACAGGCTTCTAGCGAGGGCAATTTTGGGGCTTCACCATGTTTCATTGAAATGTACAGCTGTGTGTCATCCGCATAGCAGTGAAAGTTAACATTATGTTTTCGAATAACATCCCCAAGAGGTAAAATATATAGTGAAAACAATAGTGGTCCTAAAACGGAACCTTGAGGAACACCGAAATGTACAGTTGATTTGTCGGAGGACAGACCATTCACAGAGACAAACTGATATCTTTCCGACAGGTAAGATCTAAACCAGGCCAGAACTTGTCCGTGTAGACCAATTTGGGTTTCCAGTCTCTCCAAAAGAATGTGGTGATCGATGGTGTCAAAGGCAGCACTAAGGTCTAGTAGCACGAGGACAGATGCAGAGCCTCGGTCTGACGCCATTAAAAGGTCATTTACCACCTTCACAAGTGCAGTCTCAGTGCTATGATGGGGTCTAAAACCAGACTGAAGCATTTCGTATACATTGTTTGTCTTCAGAAAGGCAGTGAGTTGCTGCGCAACAGCTTTTTCTAAAATTTTTGAGAGGAATGGAAGATTCGATATAGGCCGATAGTTTTTTATATTTTCCGGGTCAAGGTTTGGCTTTTTCAAGAGAGGCTTTATCACTGCCACTTTTAGTGAGTTTGGTACACATCCGGTGAGATCATCTCTTTAGAGATTATCATCAAATATATTTTTCTAGAAGAAAATAAAGAAATCCTGACTGGTTAAATGTAAATCTTCAATCTGTTTCTGTAACGATCCCGGCAGTCTGAGTCGGGTCCTGTCTGGTGACTAGTTTTTCCTGTTCGTGATCTCCAGTTTCCCGAGGGTTCGGGAACGCTCCGGGGAGCTCTCTTGTTTTCCGCACCTGCATCCCATCAGCAATCTGCACACCTGGTCCTGATCATCACCCTTCTAAGGCTCTGGCCAAACATCCAGTTCCTGCCGGATCGTTAGCCATGAACAGTATGTTTGTCAGCGTATCAGCCTTGAGTTCTAGCGTTAGTTTTTGTTGTTTTGCACCTTGTTGATTTGCTGTGTACTCACCTCCGTTTTGTTCTGTCTGCAGTCTCTCACCCGGAACCTTCACCCAACCTCTGCCTGATGGTCGGCGGCTGCCGAGCCATGTCTGGACCTATCACTGCACCCTCAACAACCCATCCACGCCACCCGCTCTGTCCCTGGATTATTCAGCCTCACTCGGGAGTCAATTAATAAACACTCACCTTTTCCTCTAAGTACCTTGTCCTGGTCTGCTTCTGGGTTCTGGCGTAGTAAACCGTGACAGAACGATCCGGCCAGTAATGAACCCAGCGGACCTGGACTCTGTTCGCCATGCCATTACCCATCAGGAGAAGATGTTGGGCCATCATAGCACGGTACTACAGGAGATCGCGTTGTCAGTTCGGAACCTTTCTACCGGTCTGACGGAGGTCCAGAACCAACGCAAGTTTCCGGTAGAGGATCCACTACCGGTTTCCCCCATCTCGCCTGCCGCTTCGGGAGCTGTGTCCTTCCGTGAGCCCGAGGTTCCGACGCCGGATAGATATGAGGGGGAGCTGGGAAGATGCCGTTCCTTCCTTATGCAGTGTGGATTAGTGTTCGATCTACAGCCCTACTCTTATGCCACAGACAAGGCTAGGATAGCCTTTGAGATTGCGTTGCTGCGTGGTCGAGCGCTGGAGTGGGCTTCAGCCGTTTGGGAACGACAAGACCCCTGCATGGCTTCATACCAGGGGTTCACGGCCGAGATGAGGAAGCTCTTCGACCATTCCGTCCGAGGGAGGGACGCAGCTAGGCGCCTGTTTTCGCTTCACCAAGGAACTCGCAGCGTGGCCGACTTCGTGATCGAGTTCAAGACGTTGGCTGTGGAGAGTGGGTGGAACGAGGAGTCTCTGCAAGCGGCCTTTACCAGGGTCTGTCGGAGCAGCTCAAGGATGAGTTGATCTCCTATCCGGAGCCTAGTGACCTGGACAGCTTGGTAGCCTTGTCTATTCGGGTGGATAATCGAGTCCGAGAGCGAAGGAGGGAGAAGCAATGGGGTCCGTCCAATCGATCAGCTTCTCAGTTCCCAGTCGGGTCGGGTGGTGGACCAGAACACGTCGATCATTCTCCTCCACAATGGATTAGTGGAGAGGTCCTCTCTCCCGATTCTGAACCCATGCAAGTGGGGCGGCACGGGTTAACCAAGGAGGAGCGTCAACATAGACGTCAGACCAACTGCTGCCTCTACTGTGGTAGCTCGGGACATTACATCTCCACCTGTTCCCGGCGGTCGGTCAAACTGCCCGGCTCGCTAAAGTTGGGAGGACTTTTAGCGAGCCAGTTTCAACCTCTCAGTACCTCTGTCAGACCCCGTTCCCGGCTACCCTTGTGAACAGGAATCAGAGCTTAGCGCTTAACGCTTTTATCGATTCAGGTGCCGGTGGAAGCTTTCTTGATGCCGAGTTGGTGGAACAGCTGGGGCTTTCCAAGGAGCAATTGCCGGAAGCCATTGAAGCGACCACTCTGAACGGCAGTAGTCTGGCACGTATCACGATGAGGACTGAACCGGTTAAGATGCGGTTGTCGGGGAATCATTCTGAGATGATTTCATTCTTCATTCTGCCGTCTTCCCATGTTCCTCTGGTCCTTGGATACCCCTGGCTGAAGGAACACAATCCCACGTTCGATTGGGTGACGGGCAAGGTAACGAGTTGGAGCCTTGATTGTCATGCTAACTGTCTCAAGACTGCCTGCCCCCATTCGGTTCCCAGTCAGGTGATTGAGGCTAAACCCCCAGATTTGTCCCTGGTTCCCGAGACATATCACGATTTGGGGAAAGTTTTCAGTAAGCAGAAGGCTCTGTCACTCCCTCCCCACCGACCATATGATTGTGCCATCAACCTGGTCCCTGGAGCTGTCTACCCCAAGGGAAGGTTATACAGTATCTCCCGACCTGAACGTGAGGCGTTGGAGACCTACATCAAGGAGTCCCTAGCTGCTGGTCTCGTTCGCCCTCGTCATCACCCCTGGGGGGCAGGATTCTTCTTTGTGGGTAAGAAGGATGGCTCTCTTCGACCGTGTATTGATTATCGGGGGTTGAATGACATCACGGTCAAGAACAAGTATCCCCTGCCCTTGATGAGTTCTGCCTTCGACTCTTACAGGGTGCTACGGTGTTCACCAAGCTAGACCTACGCAATGCGTATCACCTGGTCCGGATCAGAGAGGGGGACGAGTGGTTGACGGGTTTCAATACACCGATGGGTCACTTCGAGTATCAGGTGATGCCGTTGGACTGACCAATGCTCCAGCGGTATTCCAGAGTATGGTGAACGACGTCCTGAGAGATATGATCGGTCTCTTTGTGTTTGTTTACCTGGATGACATTCTGATCTTCTCGAAGGAACCTTCCGACCACGTCCAGCATGTCCGGCAGGTTCTGCAGCGATTGTTGGAGAATCGCCTGTTCGTGAAGGCCGAGAAGTGCGAGTTTCACGCCCACACGACATCCTTTCTCGGGTACATCATCTCCAGGGGAGAGATTAGGATGGACCAGGAGAAGGTTAGAGCGGTTCTGGAATGGGTCCAGCCCGGCACGAGATTGCAGCTCCAGAGATTTTTGGGGTTTGCGAATTTCTACCGCAGATTCATCCGGGATTACAGCCGTGTGGCCGCTCCGTTAACTGCCTTGACTTCCAGTATCAGGACCTTCAAGTGGAATCCGGAGGCGGATCGAGCGTTTCTGGATTTGAAGAGGCGATTCACCAACGCACCGATTCTCTCTCAACCGGACACGGCCCGTCAGTTCGTCGTTGAAGTGGACGCGTCTGATGTGGGAGTTGGCGCCATCCTGTCGCAGCGATGCTCCACGGACAGTAAACTCCATCCCTGCGCCTACTACTCTCGTCGCCCTTTCGCCTGCGGAGAGGAATTACGATGTGGGTAACCGGGAGCTTCTCGCGGTGAAACTTGCCTTGGAGGAGTGGCGCCACTGGTTGGAGGGGGCGGAGCAACCGTTTATTGTCTGGACTGACCACAAGAATCTTGCTTACGTGCAATCGGCTAAACGCCTCAACTCCCGTCAGGCCAGGTGGGCGTTGTTTTTCGGACGATTCAAGTTTGCCCTGACGTTCCGACCTGGATCTAAGAACGGCAAGGCGGACGCCTTGTCCCGGATGTTCTCCAAGACGGAGGAGAGTGGGTCCAAGACCCGAGACAATCCTCCCCCGGAACTGCGTCGTGGGAGCAGTTATGTGGAAGATTGAGGAGGAGGTGCTGGCGGCCCTTCGGACTCAGCCCG
Source organism: Coregonus clupeaformis (assembly GCF_020615455.1). Lineage (NCBI taxonomy): Eukaryota > Metazoa > Chordata > Actinopteri > Salmoniformes > Salmonidae > Coregonus > Coregonus clupeaformis. The sequence goes on from NW_025533655.1 coordinate 387,213, forward strand.
GTCCCGGTAACGGTCCACCCGGTCGGTTGTTTGTGCCTGAGTCGGTTCGTCCTGCTGTCCTCAAATGGTCCCACGCCAGCAAGATGGCTTGTCACCCTGGCGTGGCTCGGACAATGGCGTTTCTTCGCAGACGCTTTTTGGTGGCCTGCCATGGCCGAGGATACTCGGGGTTTTGTTGCTGCCTGTCCAGTGTGTGCGCAGAATAAGAGTACCAATCGGCCCAGCTCTGGACTACTTCACCCCCTTCCTATTCCCCGCGACCATGGTCGCATCTGGCCCTGGACTTCGTCACTGGGTTGCCCGCTTCTGAGGGGAACACGGTCGTTCTGACGATCGTGGACAGATTCAGCAAGTTCGCCCACTTTGTGCCTATTGCCAAGCTTCCTCTGCCTCGGAGACGTCCGAGATCCTGGTTAGGGAGGTTTTCAGGGTCCACGGGTTGCCCAGTGATATCGTTTCCGACCGTGGCCCTCAGTTTACCTCTGCTGTCTGGAAGTCCTTCTGTTTGGCCATTGGAGCTACAGTCAGTCTCACATCTGGTTTTCACCCCCAATCCAATGGTCAGGCGGAGAGAGCCAACCAGAAGATGGAATCCACGCTACGCTGTCTGGTCTCTTCCAACCCCACCTCCTGGGTCTCTCAGTTGCCTTGGGTTGAGTATGCCCACAATACTCTCCCTACATCTGCCACTGGGATGTCTCCCTTCCAGTGCCTGTATGGCTACCAACCTCCCTTGTTCCCTTCTCAGGAGAAGGAGCTCTCAGTGCCTTCTGTTCAGGCCCATATTCGTCGTTGCCACCGGACCTGGCATCGGGCCAGAAAGGCACTCCTTAGAGTTTCGGACCGGTATCAGCTCCAGGCGAATCGTCGCCGGATCCCCGCTCCCACCTACACCATCGGAGATAGGGTCTGGTTGGCCACACGGGATCTTCCGTTACGGACTGAGTCTAGGAAGTTGTTACCGAAGTTCATTGGTCCGTTTGTGGTGGAGAAGGTGATCAATCCAGTGGCAGTTCGACTCAAACTACCGAGGACGCTCAGAGTCCATCCCACCTTTCATGTCTCCTGCCTCAAGCCTGTCTTCCTCAGTCCTCTGTTGCCTCCTCCGCCTCCTCCTCCTCCTCCTCGGATGATCGGAGGTGGTCCTGCCTACACGGTGCGTCGCATCATGGATTCCAGACGGCGGGGCCGGGGTTTCCAGTATCTCGTGGACTGGGAGGGGTATGGTCCTGAAGAGAGGAGTTGGATTCGCGGCGACAGGTCCTAGATGCTGACCTCATCAGTGATTTCTACCGCCTCCATCCTGGCGCTCCGGGGAGGTCCGCCCGGTGGCGTTCGGTCGGAGGGGGGGTACTGTAACGATCCCGGCAGTCTGAGTCGGGTCCTGTCTGGTGACTAGTTTTTCCTGTTCGTGATCTCCAGTTTCCCGAGGGTTCGGGAACGCTCCGGGGAGCTCTCTTGTTTTCCGCACCTGCATCCCATCAGCAATCTGCACACCTGGTCCTGATCATCACCCTTCTTAGGCTCTGGCCAAACATCCAGTTCCTGCCGGATCGTTAGCCATGAACAGTATGTTTGTCAGCGTATCAGCCTTGAGTTCTAGCGTTAGTTTTTGTTGTTTTGCACCTTGTTGATTTGCTGTGTACTCACCTCCGTTTTGTTCTGTCTGCAGTCTCTCACCCGGAACCTTCACCCAACCTCTGCCTGATGGTCGGCGGCTGCCGAGCCATGTCTGGACCTATCACTGCACCCTCAACAACCCATCCACGCCACCCGCTCTGTCCCTGGATTATTCAGCCTCACTCGGGAGTCAATTAATAAACACTCACCTTTTCCTCTAAGTACCTTGTCCTGGTCTGCTTCTGGGTTCTGGCGTAGTAAACCGTGACAGTTTCTTCTAGTGGTAAAGCCTCAGGACTCTAGATGGTAAATAGGTTGCTGACACAACATACCTTGTCTGTACTGTTCTATAGACCTACAGAGGAACTGGACAGACGGGTTTAGAGAAACACACCGTGCAATGGTTATCTCTCTCTCTCTCTCTCTCTCTCTCCTCCCTCTATCTCCCTCTATCTCTTTCTCTCTCTCGCTCTCTCTCTCTCTCTCTCTCTCTCTCTCTCTCTCTCTCTCTCTCTCTCTCTCTCTCTCTCTCTCTCCCACACACTTCTCTCTCTCTCTCTCTATCTATCACAAACACCATGGGAATCTCAGCGAGTTGTTACTTTTGTCAGAGCGTCACTCACTACTCCTGTGTGTGTGTGTGGACGTGTTTAACTATACTTGATCAGAAGTCCCCACAAGAATAGTAAACAAACTAAAACTAACTTGTGTTAGTCCCCACAAGGTCAAATACTATTTCTAGGGGGTTTAGGGTTACGGTTAGAATTAGAGTTAGGGTTAGAATTAGGGTTAGTTTTAGGGTTAAGAGCTAGGGTTAGGGTTAGGGTTAAGGTTAAGGTTAGGTTTTGGGGTTAAGGTTAAGGTTAGGTTTAGGGGTTAGGGAAAATAGGATTTTGAATGGGACTGAATTGTGTGTCCCCACAAGGTTAGTTATACAAGACTGTGTGTGTGTGTGTGTGTGTGTGTGTGTGTGTGTGTGTGAAACACACACTGACTCACTCACTCTTCCTCTATCTCAAATCTCAAAACCACTCCTGGCCACAGCCCTTTCCAGTACAATGTAAGGTTTAATTGAGGTTGACACTCAAAGTAATCTGTGTCTGTGTCTGTCTGTCTGTAGGTCTGTCTGTCTGTCTGTCTGTCTGTCTGTCAGTCTGAAACTGAACTATCAGTAAGAGATCTTCCCTTAAATAGGTTACCCGCTTAATATCACAGTCTTAGGGGAGAACATGTGACAAGGTAAAAATAGAACCACTTTCCCCATGGAAACTGGATGGAGAACAGAACTAGACCTTCTATCAGGCAAGCTCTGTGTTCTGTGTTGGAGTTAGGTCGTTTGTGATGTCCTCAAACACACTCACAAATTACCTACATGTATTAGTCAAATTACCTACATGTATTAGTCAAATTACCTACATGTATTAGTCTGTCAATACCGCATGTTTGTTCACCATAGAAGATTCGGACATTTGTACCTGTAACTGGTTTACGCCCCATTCTGACTGTTCCCCCAAATCGCTATGTAGGTGGTAGTGCTGGGATAATCAATCACGGTCTCTCAGGCCTTTATTATAGGTAGGGTATAGAAGTACATTTTTATTATATTTTAAATAGGTTGCAAAAACAACATTTTCTGAAAGCGCGCCCTCCACCTCTTCTGATAAAGGAGTTTTTCATCGAACAATCGATAAACCATCACGTCAATCACGGGTTGCCATGGTATCCTTTGACGTCATCCCTCCCGGCTTGTTATCACTAGTTACCACAGCCAGTAAAGTCACAATTGGCTATATCGTAATTCATGAAAATCAAAATGTTCCCTTTGGTCTTCATTTAAAGGTTAAGGCATAATGTTAGCAGTGTGGTTAAAGTTAGGGTTCAAATCAGATTTTAAGAAGATAACTTGTAGAAATAGGCGGGGATTAGCCATAATTATGACTTCGTGGATGTGGTAACTAGTGACGACCCCTCCCTGCTTGTGGGGTGTGATTGGAGGGAAACCCCGTGGATTACATTCAGACGGGTTGTGAGAGAATCAGCGGTGTAACGTAGCTAGCTAGCTAGACCGAGAACACCACTATCCCTTAGCACTCAGACGGGTTGTGAGAGAATCAGCGGTGTAACGTAGCTAGCTAGCTAGACCGAGAACACCACTATCCCTTAGCACTCAGACGGGTTGTGAGAGAATCAGCGGTGTAACGTAGCTAGCTAGCTAGACCGAGAACACCACTATCCCTTAGCACTCAGACGGGTTGTGAGAGAATCAGCGGTGTAACGTAGCTAGCTAGCTAGACCGAGAACACCACTATCCCTTAGCACTCAGACGGGTTGTGAGAGAATCAGCGGTGTAACGTAGCTAGCTAGCTAGACCGAGAACACCACTATCCCTTAGCACTCAGACGGGTTGTGAGAGAATCAGCGGTGTAACGTAGCTAGCTAGCTAGACCGAGAACACCACTATCCCTTAGCACTCAGGTAAGAGGCGGTTCTTCCTTACAGTAATGACAGATTCAGGTTTAGAAATGTTTTCTGTTGTGTGTTTAACGGGGCTTACTGGGGGAAAGTAGCGCGTAGTATGTGTAACGGTAGAGCTCCGGTTAGCCAGCTACTAAATGTTCGTTAGGAATATAACTAGCCGACCAAGAACAATAGCTAGCTGTTTTGTTTCTGGTTTTTTTTAGCGCTAGGCCAGCTTTTTGTACATCCTGTCATGTTTCGAGTTGGCTTCAATTAGTTAACCTTTTGAAGGCGTTTTTACCTAATGTGATAATCGACAACGCATGTTTTTTTACTTTATTTTAGTCATTTAGCAGACGCTCTTATCCAGAGCGACTTACAGTTAGTGAGTGCATACATTTTTCATACTGGACCCCCGTGGGAATCGAACCCACAACCCCGACGTTACAAGCGCCATGCTCTACCAACTGCTAGCTAATATATCGAATTTGGTTAGCAATAGCAGACATCTAGCAAGGTAACAAGCCAGGCTAGACCAACAGAGTTTATTCCAAATGGGCTTGGTCGGCACTAGTTCCGTAGTTAGCTCAAGTTAAACCGTCCTTGGACCCAGTATTCGCCATTTGCTGACACATAACAGTATTCGAAATGTAAAAAATGGGTAGTTGGAATAAATAGGAAAAATTCACGTCGGTTTTTGCGAAGGTTTCTAGCCGCCTAAATTAGTAGTTGGAGGCAGGTCACGACCTAGCTAACAAGTCAGTCACAGCCAACACTTTACTCGCATGGATAACTTATTTAGCGGCCTTGTTAGCTAGCTAACTCGTATAAATAAAGTAGCTAACTAATCTTGCTGTTTCTACCCTCTCATTTTGATCGATCGTAGCTAATGTTAACAAGCTATGTCACATGCACGTTTGATTGTGCGGAATGCCGGGTTCGCTAGTAATTTCCGGATGAGCAACAATAGTAAAACAGTTGTCATTTTAAGGCGGGGCGATAGCATTTCGCTCGTTATGCTCCCATTCGCGATTATAGTTAGCTCGGCGATGAATCAATCTCACGTTAAATCCATTGCACATTCAATGTAGCTAACTAAAAGTACATGAATTGTACAGTATGTAAATGCTAGCCAGCCCCGTCTGTTCTATGCTAATCATTACAACAGGTACAAATGGGTGTGGCATGGCAGGGAGTGAATGCACATCCGCGTTTTTCTTTACACGGTAGGAACCAGGCAGCCCAGCCCCAGGCTAGCGTGATTTCACTGGTGTGTATTGCATACCATCCACATTAAGTCTTTCCTGGATAATGTTTCCAGTGCGAAGGCTCCATGCATGTTAGCGGAAATCCACAGTGCATGTGTCGTGACCCCAAGCCACAGTACACCAGGCTAGTCTACATGTACATGCTGGAATGGAAAATCTGGGATTGATTGAGCATGGTAAGCATCAGTGCTGTCGGTAGACCCGTGGGCCGTTCTTCATGGTACCAGCGGATGTAGGTTATTGATTCATTCACACTAAAGAAGATGTTGTCGTCGGATACCCCCCCCCAGTGTAGTACTTCTCTCACTACTGTCTGTTTGGGTAGGCCCTGGTTTCTGCTCTGTGGACCATTTTGTTACATTGTGGATCAAAACGCACTTCACTTTAGTTTCTAAATTACTAGGAAGAAACTGTTCGCTACATTTACCAGAGTGATATTGTAACTTTTTCTGGTACTTGTTTTATTATCAGAAATGACCCTGAGCCTATGAGTTCTTACTTGAGCAAGACACTTAACACACAACTTGCTCTCCATCCAGGTGCGCTCCACTGCGGCTTGACCCTGTGTTCCCCTGTATTGTATCAAGTGTAGCAGCCTTCCAGCAACATGTCATGCCAACATTTCTCTCTCCTCTTCTGAGTAACCATGTCTTTTCTGTTGTCTGACAGTGTGTTATAACCCTGTTATTCCAAGATGTCCCTCTCCATGGCTGACATGTTTTCTTCTTCTCAGTCCCTAGTAACCATGGTTAACATGTCTTCTTCTCCCTCCTCAGTCCTGAGTAGCCATGGTTGACATGTCTTCTTCTCCCTCCTCAGTCCCTAGTAACCATGGTTGACATGTTTCTTCTTCTCCCTCCTCAGTCCCTAGTAACCATGGTTGACATGTTTCTTCTTCTCCCTCCTCAGTCCCTAGTAACCATGGTTGACATGTCTTCTTCTTCTCCCTCCTCAGTCCCTAGTAACCATGGTTGACATGTTTTCTTCTCCCTCCTCAGTCCCTAGTAACCATGGTTAACATGTCTTCTTCTCCCTCCTCAGTCCCTAGTAACCATGGTTGACATGTTTCTTCTTCTCCCTCCTCAGTCCCTAGTAACCATGGTTGACATGTTTTCTTCTCCCTCCTCAGTCCCTAGTAACCATGGTTGACATGTTTTCTTCTCCCTCCTCAGTCCCTAGTAACCATGGTTGACATGTTTCTTCTTCTCCCTCCTCAGTCCCTAGTAACCATGGTTGACATGTTTTCTTCTTCTCCCTCCTCAGTCCCTAGTAACCATGGTTGACATGTTTCTTCTTCTCCCTCCTCAGTCCCTAGTAACCATGGTTGACATGTCTTCTTCTTCTCCCTCCTCAGTCCCTAGTAACCATGGTTGACATGTTTTCTTCTCCCTCCTCAGTCCCTAGTAACCATGGTTGACATGTTTCTTCTTCTCCCTCCTCAGTCCTGAGTAGCCATGGTTGACATGTCTTCTTCTTCTCCCTCCTCAGTCCCTAGTAACCATGGTTGACATGTTTCTTCTTCTCCCTCCTCAGTCCTGAGTAGCCATGGTTGACATGTTTCTTCTTCTCCCTCCTCAGTCCCTAGTAACCATGGTTGACATGTTTCTTCTTCTCCCTCCTCAGTCCCTAGTAACCATGGTTGACATGTCTTCTTCTTCTCCCTCCTCAGTCCCTAGTAACCATGGTTGACATGTTTTCTTCTTCTCCCTCCTCAGTCCCTAGTAACCATGGTTGACATGTTTTTTTCTTCTCCCTCCTCAGTCCCTAGTAACCATGGTTGACATGTTTCTTCTTCTCCCTCCTCAGTCCCTAGTAACCATGGTTGACATGTTTTCTTCTTCTCCCTCCTCAGTCCCTAGTAACCATGGTTGACATGTTTTTTTCTTCTCCCTCCTCAGTCCCTAGTAACCATGGTTGACATGTTTTTTTCTTCTCCCTCCTCAGTCCCTAGTAACCATGGTTGACATGTCTTCTTCTTCTCCCTCCTCAGTCCTGAGTAGCCATGGTTGACAAGAGCGAGGTGGTTCAGAAGGAGCTGGTCCAGAAGGCCAAGTTGGCGGAGCAGGCCGAGCGCTACGATGACATGGCGGCCTCCATGAAGGCTGTAACGGAGGAGGGCACCCAGTTGTCCAACGAGGAGCGGAACCTCCTCTCCGTGGCCTATAAGAACGTGGTGGGGGCCCGGCGCTCCTCCTGGAGGGTGGTGTCCAGCATCGAGCAGAAGACTGAGGGTAGTGAGAAGAAGCAGGCCATGGCCAAGGAGTACAGAGAGAAGATAGAGAAGGAACTGAAGGAGATCTGTAATGATGTGCTGGTAAGACTACTGTCTGTCTCTGTGTGTGTGTCTCTATGAGACGCATAGTCTGTCTCTGTGTGGGGGTCTCTATGAGAGGCATAGTCTGTCTCTGTGTGGGGGTCTCTATGAGAAGCATAGTCTGTCTCTGTGTGGGGGTCTCTATGAGAAGCATAGTCTGTCTCTGTGTGTGGGTCTCTATGAGAGGCATAGTCTGTCTCTGTGTAGGGGTCTCTATGAGAAGCATAGTCTGTCTCTGTGTGTGTGTCTCTATGAGAAGCATAGTCTGTCTCTGTGTGGGGGTCTCTATGAGAGGCATAGTCTGTCTCTGTGTGGGGGTCTCTATGAGAAGCATAGTCTGTCTCTGTGTGGGGGTCTCTATGAGAAGCATAGTCTGTCTCTGTGTGGGGGTCTCTATGAGAAGCATAGTCTGTCTCTGTGTGGGGGTCTCTATGAGAAGCATAGTCTGTCTCTGTGTAGGGGTCTCTATGAGAAGCATAGTCTGTCTCTGTGTAGGGGTCTCTATGAGAAGCATAGTCTGTCTCTGTGTGGGGGTCTCTATGAGAAGCATAGTCTGTCTCTGTGTGTGGGTCTCTATGAGAGGCATAGTCTGTCTCTGTGTAGGGGTCTCTATGAGAAGCATAGTCTGTCTCTGTGTAGGGGTCTCTATGAGAAGCATAGTCTGTCTCTGTGTGGGGGTCTCTATGAGAGGCATAGTCTGTCTCTGTGTAGGGGTCTCTATGAGAAGCATAGTCTGTCTCTGTGTGTGGGGGTCTCTATGAGAGGCATAGTCTGTCTCTGTGTAGGGGTCTCTATGAGAAGCATAGTCTGTCTCTGTGTAGGGGTCTCTATGAGAAGCATAGTCTGTCTCTGTGTGGGGGGTCTCTATGAGAAGCATAGTCTGTCTCTGTGTAGGGGTCTCTATGAGAAGCATAGTCTGTCTCTGTGTGGGGGTCTCTATGAGAGGCATAGTCTGTCTCTGTGTGGGGGGTCTCTATGAGAGGCATAGTCTGTCTCTGTGTAGGGGTCTCTATGAGAAGCATAGTCTGTCTCTGTGTAGGGGTCTCTATGAGAAGCATAGTCTGTCTCTGTGTAGGGGTCTCTATGAGAAGCATAGTCTGTCTCTGTGTGGGGGTCTCTATGAGAGGCATAGTCTGTCTCTGTGTGGGGGTCTCTATGAGAGGCATAGTCTGTCTCTGTGTAGGGGTCTCTATGAGAAGCATAGTCTGTCTCTGTGTGTGTGTCTCTATGAGAAGCATAGTCTGTCTCTGTGTGGGGGTCTCTATGAGAGGCATAGTCTGTCTCTGTGTGGGGGTCTCTATGAGAGGCATAGTCTCTCTGTGTGGGGGTCTCTATGAGAAGCATAGTCTCTCTGTGTGGGGGTCTCTATGAGAAGCATAGTGTCTCTGTGTAGGGGTCTCTATGAGAAGCATAGTCTCTCTGTGTGGGGGTCTCCGGCCATTCGTGCTTTATGTCCTCTGATGCTACCTGTCTTTCACCCAGACCGTAGGAAGGAGGACTAGACTATAGTTTCTACAGCTACTAAATCCCAATCAGATATGATGCTAAGTGTTTTAGGTGGCTTGACCCATAGTGAGCTTTCATCCTTCAAAATGCCATATCATTTGCTATCCATCAACTGTCAATTTATTGAGGAGGTGCTACAACAGGGGGCTCTCCCCCAAACCTTGCCCCTCTCCTCCTGTAATGATTGAGGTTTTCCTGCCTGCGCCTGGCCCTGGTCCAGTTCTGTCAGCTGTCAGCCAGTACCCAGGACCTCATTCAGCTCATTATTCCATTCCTCATCTCTGTCCCGTTGTAGAGACACTCTGAGAGGGACAAGTGTCTCAGGTGAGAGAGAGAGACGTCCCCTGGGTGCATGTTTTGGTTGTTGCCCCTAGCAACACACAGCTGATTTAAATAACCAACTCATCATCAAGCTTTGATTATTTGAATCAGCTGTGTAGTGCTAGGGCAAAAACTAAAACGTGTACGGGGGGGGAGGGGGGCAGGACCGAGTTTGGGAAACCCTGTTCAAGAGGAGTCAGTCAAGTGGTTCAGTGCATTTCCCAGGATATTAGAATGTGTGGTACCAGTACACTACAGGAAGAAGCATTACCTTATAGTATTAATACAGGAAGAAACATTACCTTATAGTATTAATACAGGAAGAAGCATTACCTTATAGTATTAATACAGGAAAAAGCATTACCTCATAGTATTAATACAGGAAGAAGCATTACCTTATAGTATTAATACAGGAAGAAACATTACCTTATAGTATTAATACAGGAAGAAGCATTACCTCATAGTATTAATACAGGAAAAAGCATTACCTTATAGTATTAATACAGGAAGAAGCATTACCTCATAGCATTAATACAGGAAGAAGCATTACCTCATAGTATTAATACAGGAAGAAGCATTACCTCATAGTATTAATACAGGCAGAAGCATTACCTCATAGTATTAATACAGGCAGAAGCATTACCTCATAGTATTAATACAGGAAGAAGCATTACATTATAGTATTAATACAGGAAGAAGCATTACCTCATAGTATTAATACAGGAAGAAGCATTACCTCATAGTATTAATACAGGAAGAAGCATTACCTTATAGTATTAATACAGGAAGAATCATTACATTATAGTATTAATACAGGAAGAAGCATTACCTCATAGTATTAATACAGGCAGAAGCATTACCTCATAGTATTAATACAGGAAGAAGCATTACCTCATAGTATTAATACAGGCAGAAGCATTACCTTATAGTATTAATACAGGCAGAAGCATTACCTTATAGTATTAATAGAGGAAGAAGCATTACCTTATAGTATTAATACAGGAAGAAGCATTACCTCATAGTATTAATACAGGAAGAAGCATTACCTTATCGCATTAATACAGGAAGAAGCATTACCTCATAGTATTAATACAGGAAGAAGCATTACCTCATAGTATTAATACAGGAAGAAGCATTACCTCATAGTATTAATACAGGAAGAAGCATTACCTCGTAGTATTAATACAGGAAGAAGCATTACCTCGTAGTATTAATACAGGAAGAAGCATTACCTTATAGTATTAATACAGGAAGAAGCATTACCTCATAGTATTAATACAGGAAGACGCATTACCTCATAGTATTAATACAGGAAGAAGCATTACCTCATAGTATTAATACAGGAAGAAGCATTACCTTATAGTATTAATACAGGAAGAAGCATTGCCTTGTAGTATTAATACAGGGAGAAGCATTACCTTGTAGTATTAATACAGGAAGAAGCATTACCTCATAGTATTAATACAGGAAGAAGCATTACCTCATAGTATTAATACAGGAAGAAGCATTACCTCATAGTATTAATACAGGAAGAAGAATTACCTCATAGTATTAATACAGGAAGAAGCATCACATCATAGTATTAATACAGGAAGAAGCATTATCTTATAGTATTAATACAGGAAGAAGCATTACCTCATAGTATTAATACAGGAAGAAGCATTACCTCATAGTATTAATACAGGAAGAAGCATTACCTCATAGTATTAATACAGGAAGAAGCATCACATCATAGTATTAATACAGGAAGAAGCATTATCTTATAGTATTAATACAGGAAGAAGCATTACCTCATAGTATTAATACAAGAAGAAGCATTACCTTATAGTATTAATACAGGCAGAAGCATTACCTTATAGTATTAATACAGGAAGAAGCATTACCTCATAGTATTAATACAGGAAGAAGCATTACCTTATAGTATTAATACAGGTTGAAGCATTACCTTATAGTATTAATACAGAAAATGTAATACTCATAATAAATAATAATATATTACATTTCTTTAGCGCTTTTAATCATCTCAAACATCATGAGTATCCTAACTATAGTGAGATCAGCCAATAGAGGCCAAGTCTTCTGAGTACATGCATCCTCCAAAGATGGAGGGGATACTTCATGGCTGATCAGAGGAAGGTGGTCAGGGAGATGGTTGATGAAGAGTCTGATGATGATCATGTAGAGGGCTACATCCCTACGGTGAAGCATGGTGGTGGCAGCATCATGCTCTGGGGATGTTTTTCAGCGTCAGGGACTGGGAGACTAGTCAGGATCGAGGGAAAGATGAACGGAGCAAAGTACAGAGAGATCCTTGATGAAAACCTGCTCCAGAGCGCTCAGGTCCTCAGACTGGGGCAAAGGTTCACCTTCCAACAGGACAATGACCCTAAGCACACAGCCAAGACAACGCAGGAGTGGTTTCGGGACAAGTCTCTGTCCTTAAGTGGCCCAGCCAGAGCCCAGATTTGAACACAATCTAACATCTCTGGAGAGACCTGAAAATAGCTGTGCAGCGACGCTCCCCATCCAACCTGACAGAGCTTGAGAGGATCTGCAGAGAAGAATGGGAGAAACTCCCCAAATACAGGTGTGCCAAGCTTGTAGCGTCATACCCAAGAAGACTCGAGGCTGTAATCGCTGCCAAAGGTGCTTCAACAAAGTATTGAGTAAAGGGTCTGAGTACTTATGTAAACATAATATTTCAGTTATTTAAATTTTTTATACATTTACAAACATTTCTATACACCTGTTTTTGCATTGTCATTATGGGGTATTGTGTATAGCTTGATCAGGGGGAAAAAGCAATTTAATCAATTTTTGAGTACGCTGTAATGTAACAATGTGGAAAAAGTCAAGGGGTCTGAATACACTGTATGTAGAATATTGGCCTGTTGGAAACTACAACTCTACTACATCACACGGCTGGAAACTACAACTTTCTACTACATCACACGGCTGGAAACTACAACTTTCTACTACATCACACGGCTGGAAACTACAACTCTCTACTACATCACACGGCTGGAAACTACAACTTTCTACTACATCACACGGCTGGAAACTACAACTCTCTACTACATCACACGGCTTGAAACTACAACTCTCTACTACATCACACGGCTGGAAACTACAACTCTCTACTACATCACACGGCTGGAAACTAAAACTCTCTACTACATCACACGGCTGGAAACTACAACTCCCTACTACATCACACGGCTGGAAACTACAACTCTCTACTACATCACACGGCTGGAAACTACAACTCTCTACTACATCACACGGCTGGAAACTACAACTCTCTACTACATTACACGGCTGGAAACTACAACTCCCTACTACATCACACGGCTGGAAACTACAACTCTCTACTACATCACACGGCTGGAAACTAAAACTCTCTACTACATCACACGGCTGGAAACTACAACTCTCTACTACATCACACGGCTGGAAACTACAACTCTCTACTACATCACACGGCTGGAAACTACAACTCTCTACTACATCACACGGCTGGAAACTACAACTCTCTACTACATCACACGGCTGGAAACTACAACTCTCTACTACATCACACGGCTGGAAACTACAACTCCCTACTACATCACACGGCTTGATCTGATTTTATCTCTAGAGAAACTGGTTCTGGGGTCTGGACCTGCCAGTACAACCAGAGAGACACGTTGATGGTAGTCAGCAGAGGTGCAAATGAGTGTGCTGTGCTGTAGACTAGAGCTAACCGAGCTCACTGAGCCAGTAACACTGGAGAGGAGAGGCTGTGCTGTAGACTAGAGCTAACCAAGCTCACTGAGCCAGTAACACTGGAGAGGAGAGGAGGAGAGAGGCAGGTCACTGGGACATCAGTCTCCCCTCTCCTCTCTTACCCACTCGGTGGTCCCTGATGAGGGAATATTCCAATTCTTGACCATTATGATTGGAAGCAAGTCATTGATTGTTTCCTGTCTGAATGAGCCAGCCTTCAGAGCCAAACCATCGACGTTGTCCGTCTTTGTACTATTGGTCACCTTACCCAGGGCTGGTACTAACAATTCCCATGGAAATAACTCAGTGTGGTGGTTATTTGCATATTTCTAACAAACTCTCTTCTGTCTCTCTCTCTCTCTCTACAGGGTCTTCTGGACAAGTTCCTCATCCCCAATGCTACTCCAGCCGAGAGCAAAGTCTTCTATCTGAAAATGAAAGGAGATTACTACCGCTACTTAGCCGAGGTGGCTGTTGGCGAGGAGAAGGCCGGTAAGCCCTGTGATAAGTCCCCTTTTGTGCTCGCCAACCAGGTGTGTGTGTGTGTGTTTTGGAACATGTAGTCAGGTGTGTAATCCACACCTCTAGAGGTACACGGGACCAGGACCGGATCCTGTTAACTAGGCAGGACCGGATCCTGTTAACTAGGCAGGACCGGATCCTGTTAACTAGGCAGGACCGGATCCTGTTAACTAGGCAGGACCGGATCCTGTTAACTAGGCAGGACCGGATCCTGTTAACTAGGCAGGACCGGATCCTGTTAACTAGGCACTACAGCAGGGGTTCCTAAACTTTTTTGGCCTGCAACCCCATTTTGATATCAACCTTTTTTTGCGACCCCGCCATCTAAAAAAACAAGTAGCGTAATGGACAGCCAATGTCTACTATTTTATTTGGTTCTATGACAGTCGGTTACAAATCAGTCTGACCGTACTTTAGACAGTTTCAGTCTGAAGGAAGAATGGTTTGAAGTGACTGAAATGCATTGAAGTGACTGAAATAATTTTGTATGATCTTCTGTCTAGAAAATAACAATCATTGTTCTTTTTCCCCCCAGTCTGATTTAGTGCCTGGTCCTGTCCACTCTCAAGTCCTGTGCGGCTTGTGGGCGTTGTAGAGGGAAACATTCTGAGAGTCTTATCTTTCAGTGATGGGTCATAATATTTTCTAGCTTAAACCGTTCAAAAGATGGAGCCAAATTTGTAGGAAGAAAACAGAAGCATAAACTCTGTTTATTACAACCGCATCTAGCAGCTAGCTGAGGTTACTGACATAACCCTGGTTCTATGTACCAAGGCCATTTGTTTCTGTTTTTATCGCGATCTCATTTTCAAATCACAGCTAGCGGTGTGGTTCAGAGGGCTGGTAACAGCTAGCGGTGTGGTTCAGAGGGCTGGTAACAGCTAGCGGTGTGGTTCAGAGGGCTGGTAACAGCTAGCGGTGGGGTTCAGAGGGCTGGTAACAGCTAGCGGTGTGGTTCAGAGGGCTGGTAACAGCTAGCGGTGTGGTTCAGAGGGCTGGTAACAGCTAGCGGTGGGGTTCAGAGGGCTGGTAACAGCTAGCGGTGTGGTTCAGAGGGCTGGTAACAGCTAGCGGTGGGGTTCAGAGGGCTGGTAACAGCTAGCGGTGGGGTTCAGAGGGCTGGTAACAGCTAGCGGTGTGGTTCAGAGGGCTGGTAACAGCTAGCGGAGTGGTTCAGAGGGCTGGTAACAGCTAGCGGTGTGGTTCAGAGGGCTGGTAACAGCTAGCGGTGTGGTTCAGAGGGCTGGTAACAGCTAGCGGTGTGGTTCAGAGGGCTGGTAACAGCTAGCGGTGTGGTTCAGAGGGCTGGTAACAGCTAGCGGTGTGGTTCAGAGGGCTGGTAACAGCTAGCGGTGTGGTTCAGAGGGCTGGTAACAGCTAGCGGTGTGGTTCAGAGGGCTGGTAACAGCTAGCGGTGTGGTTCAGAGGGCTGGTAACAGCTAGCGGTGTGGTTCAGAGGGCTGGTAACAGCTAGCGGTGTGGTTCAGAGGGCTGGTAACAGCTAGCGGTGTGGTTCAGAGGGCTGGTAACAGCTAGCGGTGTGGTTCAGAGGGCTGGTAACAGCTAGCGGTGTGGTTCAGAGGGCTGGTAACAGCTAGCGGTGTGGTTCAGAGGGCTGGTAACAGCTAGCGGTGTGGTTCAGAGGGCTGGTAACAGCTAGCGGTGTGGTTCAGAGGGCTGGTAACAGCTAGCGGTGTGGTTCAGAGGGCTGGTAACAGCTAGCGGTGTGGTTCAGAGGGCTGGTGTCAGCTAGCGGTGTGGTTCTGTTACCCCTGCCTCACACTGTGATATGGCTCCAGAAAACACACGAAATGACAGTGGAAGCTTTTCTGCTGGATCTGTGGATGTCTTAATTGATGTAATCCAAAAGATGCCATAACTTCTTCACCACAGTATAAAGAGTAGCCGAGTCTACACAGGATTGAGTTGAGGAGGAGCATAGGGGTTGTTGGTGTATACAGGAAGTCTGTCTGGAGGCGCAGTGGTCTAAGGCACTGCATCGCAGTGCTAGCTGTGCCACTAGAGATCCTGGTTGGAATCCAGGCTCTGTTGTAGCCGGCCGCGACCGGGAGACCCATGGGGGCGGCGCACAATTGGCCCAGCGTCGTCCAGGGTAGGGGAGGGAATGGCCGGCAGGGATTTGGCTCAGTTGGTAGAGCATGGCGTTTTGCAACGCCAAGGTTGTGGGTTCGTTTCCCACGGGGGGCCAGTATAAAAAAATTAATAATGTATGCACTCACTAACTGTAAGTCGCTCTGGATAAGAGCGTCTGCTAAATGACTAACATGTAAATGGAGGCCTGTACTGTAGTAGGGCTGGGCAGTAGACCATCTTTTATTTTATACCAATATTGATGCATGGACCGGTTTGGGTTATTACTTTACCTTCTAGAACGCTATTTCAATGTTTGGTTTGTTAAATGTGATCTGCATCTCCAGCGCGTGTAATGTCCGTTTTTATAGTTTACTCTGTTTGCTACTGGAGTAATCTTTCTCCCTCCCCTCCTGGTGCATGCTGCTAACCACACCAAGCCCTGCCCCCTGACACACCAAGCCCTGCCCCCTGTCACACCAAGCCCTGCCCCCTGACACACCAAGCCCTGCCCCCTGTCACACCAAGCCCTGCCCCCTGTCACACCAAGCCCTGCCCCTGTCACACCAAGCCCTGCCCCCTGTCACACCAAGCCCTGCCCCCTGTCACACCAAGCCCTGCCCCCCTGTCGCACCAAGCCCTGCCCCCTGACACACCAAGCCCTGCCCCTGACACACCAAGCCCTGCCCCTGACACACCAAGCCCTGCCCCCTGTCACACCAAGCCCTGCCCCCTGACACACCAAGCCCTGCCCCCTGTCACACCAAGCCCTGCCCCCTGTCACACCAAGCCCTGCCCCCTGTCACACCAAGCCCTGCCCCCTGTCACACCAAGCCCTGCCCCCTGTCACACCAAGCCCTGCCCCCTGTCACACCAAGCCCTGCCCCCTGTCACACCAAGCCCTGCCCCCTGTCACACCAAGCCCTGCCCCCTGTCACACCAAGCCCTGCCCCCTGTCACACCAAGCCCTGCCCCCTGTCACACCAAGCCCTGCCCCCTGTCACACCAAGCCCTGCCCCCTGTCACACCAAGCCCTGCCCCCTGTCACACCAAGCCCTGCCCCTGTCACACCAAGCCCTGCCCCCTGTCACACCAAGCCCTGCCCCCTGTCACACCAAGCCCTGCCCCTGTCGCACCAAGCCCTGCCCCCCTGTCGCACCAAGCCCTGCCCCCTGTCGCACCAAGCCCTGCCCCCTGTCGCACCAAGCCCTGCCCCCTGTCGCACCAAGCCCTGCCCCTGTCGCACCAAGCCCTGCCCCCTGTCGCACCAAGCCCTGCCCCCTGTCACACCAAGCCCTGCCCCCTGTCGCACCAAGCCCTGCCCCCTGTCGCACCAAGCCCTGCCCCCTGTCGCACCAAGCCCTGCCCCCTGTCGCACCAAGCCCTGCCCCCTGTCACACCAAGCCCTGCCCCCTGTCACACCAAGCCCTGCCCCCTGTCACTCCAAGCCCTGCCCCCTGTCACACCAAGCCCTGCCCCCTGTCACACCAAGCCCTGCCCCCTGTCACACCAAGCCCTGCCCCCTGTCGCACCAAGCCCTGCCCTCTGTCACATCAAGCTACTAGAGAGAGATGGTAGCAGACACTACCAGAGAGAGAGATGGTAGCAGACACTACCAGAGAGAGAGATGGTAGCAGACACTACCAGAGAGAGAGATGGTAGCAGACACTACCAGAGAGAGAGATGGTAGCACACACTACCAGAGAGAGATGGTAGCAGACACTACCAGAGAGAGAGATGGTAGCAGACACTACCAGAGAGAGAGATGGTAGCAGACACTACCAGAGAGAGAGATGGTAGCAGACACTACCAGAGAGAGAGATGGTAGCAGACACTACCAGAGAGAGAGATGGTAGCAGACACTACCAGAGAGAGAGATGGTAGCAGACACTACCAGAGAGAGATGGTAGCAGACACTACCAGAGAGAGAGATGGTAGCAGACACTACCAGAGAGAGAGATGGTAGCAGACACTACCAGAGAGAGAGAGATGGTAGCAGACACTACCAGAGAGAGAGAGATGGTAGCAGACACTACCAGAGAGAGAGAGATGGTAGCAGACACTACCAGAGAGAGAGAGATGGTAGCAGACACTACCAGAGAGAGAGATGGTAGCAGACACTACCAGAGAGAGAGATGGTAGCAGACACTACCAGAGAGAGGGGGAGAGAAGGGCGTGACCTGTTAGCTTTGTGTTGCAGCTGCAGCAGGAGAGCTGTGTCCTGGTTGATCCAGGATGGCTGTCTGCTCTGATCCAGGGCTTTAGGTCTTCTATAAACATTACTACATGGTGTGCCACACCCAAGAACATAGGGCTGACTCACTGACTGTACTGCTACGTAGGGTACCACACCCATGAAACTGACCTCATTCGGCCCACTCGTACATAGTCCTAGTGTTATTCATAGGAGTCATAGTTTGTGGACAGCCAGATATTCTGAATGAAGGGCACGCTGAGGCTAGTTCTAGTCACTGAAGGAAGCTGTGAGGGAGGCTAGTAGAGGCTAGTTCTAGTGACTGGAGGAAGCTGTGAGGGAGGCCAGTAGAGGCTAGTTCTAGTCACTGAAGGAAGCTGTGAGGGAGGCTAGTAGAGGCTAGTTCTAGTGACTGGAGGAAGCTGTGAGGGAGGCCAGTAGAGGCTAGTTCTAGTGACTGGAGGAAGCTGTGAGGGAGGCTAGTTCTAGTGACTGGAGGAAGCTGTGAGGGAGGCCAGTAGAGGCTAGTTCTAGTGACTGGAGGAAGCTGTGAGGGAGGCCAGTAGAGGCTAGTTCTAGTGACTGGAGGAAGCTGTGAGGGAGGCTAGTAGAGGCTAGTTCTAGTGACTGGAGGAAGCTGTGAGGGAGGCCAGTAGAGGCTAGTTCTAGTGACTGGAGGAAGCTGTGAGGGAGGCTAGTTCTAGTGACTGGAGGAAGCTGTGAGGGAGGCCAGTAGAGGCTAGTTCTAGTGACTGGAGGAAGCTGTGAGGGAGGCCAGTAGAGGCTAGTTCTAGTGACTGGAGGAAGCTGTGAGGGAGGCCAGTAGAGGCTAGTTCTAGTGACTGGAGGAAGCTGTGAGGGAGGCTAGTTCTAGTGACTGGAGGAAGCTGTGAGGGAGGCTAGTAGAGGCTAGTTCTAGTGACTGGAGGAAGCTGTGAGGGAGGCTAGTTCTAGTGACTGGAGGAAGCTGTGAGGGAGGCCAGTAGAGGCTAGTTCTAGTGACTGAAGGAAGCTGTGAGGGAGGCTAGTAGAGGCTAGTTCTAGTGACTGGAGGAAGCTGTGAGGGAGGCCAGTAGAGGCTAGTTCTAGTGACTGGAGGAAGCTGTGAGGGAGGCCAGTAGAGGCTAGTTCTAGTCACTGGAGGAAGCTGTGAGGGAGGCTAGTAGAGGCTAGTTCTAGTGACTGGAGGAAGCTGTGAGGGAGGCTAGTAGAGGCTAGTTCTAGTGACTGGAGGAAGCTGTGAGGGAGGCTAGTTCTAGTGACTGGAGGAAGCTGTGAGGGAGGCTAGTAGAGGCTAGTTCTAGTGACTGGAGGAAGCTGTGAGGGAGGCCAGTAGAGGCTAGTTCTAGTGACTGGAGGAAGCTGTGAGGGGAGGCCAGTAGAGGCTAGTTCTAGTCACTGGAGGAAGCTGTGAGGGAGGCTAGTAGAGGCTAGTTCTAGTGACTGGAGGAAGCTGTGAGGGAGGCTAGTAGAGGCTAGTTCTAGTGACTGGAGGAAGCTGTGAGGGAGGCCAGTAGAGGCTAGTTCTAGTGACTGGAGGAAGCTGTGAGGGAGGCCAGTAGAGGCTAGTTCTAGTGACTGGAGGAAGCTGTGAGGGAGGCCAGTAGAGGCTAGTTCTAGTCACTGGAGGAAGCTGTGAGGGAGGCTAGGAGAGGCTAGTTCTAGTGACTGAAGGAAGCTGTGAGGGAGGCCAGTAGAGGCTAGTTCTAGTGACTGGAGGAAGCTGTGAGGGAGGCTAGTAGAGGCTAGTTCTAGTCACTGGAGGAAGCTGTGAGGGAGGCCAGTAGAGGCTAGTTCTAGTCACTGGAGGAAGTTGTGAGGGAGGCCAGTAGAGGCTAGTTCTAGTGACTGGAGGAAGCTGTGAGGGAGGCCAGTAGAGGCTAGTTCTAGTGACTGGAGGAAGCTGTGAGGGAGGCTAGTTCTAGTGACTGGAGGAAGCTGTGAGGGAGGCCAGTAGAGGCTAGTTCTAGTGACTGGAGGAAGCTGTGAGGGAGGCTAGTAGAGGCTAGTTCTAGTGACTGAAGGAAGCTGTGAGGGAGGCTAGTAGAGGCTAGTTCTAGTGACTGGAGGAAGCTGAGAGGGAGGCCAGTAGAGGCTAGTTCTAGTCACTGGAGGAAGCTGTGAGGGAGGCCAGTAGAGGCTAGTTCTAGTGACTGGAGGAAGCTGAGAGGGAGGCCAGTAGAGGCTAGTTCTAGTGACTGGAGGAAGCTGTGAGGGAGGCCAGTAGAGGCTAGTTCTAGTCACTGGAGGAAGCTGTGAGGGAGGCTAGTAGAGGCTAGTTCTAGTGACTGGAGGAAGCTGTGAGGGAGGCCAGTAGAGGCTAGTTCTAGTCACTGGAGGAAGCTGTGAGGGAGGCTAGTAGAGGCTAGTTCTAGTGACTGGAGGAAGCTGTGAGGGAGGCCAGTAGAGGCTAGTTCTAGTCACTGGAGGAAGCTGTGAGGGAGGCCAGTAGAGGCTAGTTCTAGTGACTGGAGGAAGCTGTGAGGGAGGCCAGTAGAGGCTAGTTCTAGTGACTGGAGGAAGCTGTGAGGGAGGCTAGTTCTAGTGACTGGAGGAAGCTGTGAGGGAGGCTAGTTCTAGTGACTGGAGGAAGCTGTGAGGGAGGCCAGTAGAGGCTAGTTCTAGTGACTGGAGGAAGCTGTGAGGGAGGCTAGTAGAGGCTAGTTCTAGTGACTGGAGGAAGCTGTGAGGGGAGGCTAGTAGAGGCTAGTTCTAGTGACTGGAGGAAGCTGTGAGGGAGGCTAGTAGAGGCTAGTTCTAGTGACTGGAGGAAGCTGAGAGGGAGGCCAGTAGAGGCTAGTTCTAGTGACTGGAGGAAGCTGTGAGGGAGGCCAGTAGAGGCTAGTTCTAGTCACTGGAGGAAGCTGTGAGGGATGTTAGTAGAGGCTAGTTCTAGTGACTGGAGGAAGCTGTGAGGGAGGCCAGTAGAGGCTAGTTCTAGTCACTGGAGGAAGCTGTGAGGGAGGCTAGTAGAGGCTAGTTCTAGTGACTGGAGGAAGCTGTGAGGGAGGCTAGTAGAGGCTAGTTCTAGTGACTGGAGGAAGCTGTGAGGGAGGCTAGTAGAGGCTAGTTCTAGTGACTGGAGGAAGCTGTGAGGGAGGCTAGTTCTAGTGACTGGAGGAAGCTGTGAGGGAGGCCAGTAGAGGCTAGTTCTAGTGACTGGAGGAAGCTGTGAGGGAGGCTAGTAGAGGCTAGTTCTAGTGACTGAAGGAAGCTGTGAGGGAGGCTAGTAGAGGCTAGTTCTAGTGACTGGAGGAAGCTGAGAGGGAGGCCAGTAGAGGCTAGTTCTAGTCACTGGAGGAAGCTGTGAGGGAGGCCAGTAGAGGCTAGTTCTAGTCACTGGAGGAAGCTGTGAGGGAGGCCAGTAGAGGCTAGTCAGAGAGAGAATGTGTGAACAGGAAGTTACAGCAGGGCTGTGAGGGAGGCTAGTAGAGGCTAGTCAGAGAGAGAATGTGTGAACAGGAAGTTACAGCAGGGCGCAGTTCCTCTTAGTGTCAGTCTGTTGTGTTGCACAGAGGAAGACTTAATCTAGTCTACACACCTCTCTGTTACTGGCAGAGGAAATAGACCAACTTAATGCTCCTCATAGACCCAAGGCCCAAGGCCCCGCACACCATACCACTACAAGGCCCCGCATGCCCTCACCACTACAAGGCCCCGCACGCCCTCACCACTACAAGGCCCCGGTACACCCTCACCACTACAAGGCCCCGGTACACCCTCACCACTACAAGGCCCCGCACGCCCTCACCACTACAAGGCCCCGTACGCCCTCACCACTACAAGGCCCCGGTACACCCTGACCACTACAAGGCCCCGCACGCCCTCACCACTACAAGGCCCACGTACACCCTCACCACTACAAGGCCCCGTACACCCTCACCACTACAAGGCCCCGTACACCCTCACCACTACAAGGCCCCGTACGCCCTCACCACTACAAGGCCCTGTACACCCTCACCACTACAAGGCCCCGTACGCCCTCATCACTACAAGGCCCCGTACGCCCTCACCACTACAAGGCCCCGTACGCCCTCACCACTACAAGGCCCCGTACGCCCTCACCACTACAAGGCCCCGTACGCCCTCACCACTACAAGGCCCCGTACGCCCTCACCACTACAAGGCCCCGGTACACCCCTCACCACTACAAGGCCCCGGTACACCCCTCACCACTACAAGGCCCCGGTACACCCCTCACCACTACAAGGCCCCGTACGCCCTCACCACTACAATGCCCCGGTACACCCCTCACCACTACAAGGCCCCGTACACCCCTCACCACTACAAGGCCCCGGTACACCCTCACCACTACAAGGCCCCGGTACACCCCTCACCACTACAAGGCCCCGATACGCCCTCACCACTACAAGGCCCCGCACACCCTCACCACTACAAGGCCCCGCACACCCTCACCACTACAAGGCCCCGGTACGCCCCTCACCACTACAAGGCCCCGCACGCCCTCACCACTACAAGGCCCACGTATGCCCTCACCACTACAAGGCCCCGCACGCCCTCACCACTACAAGGCCCCGGTACACCCTCACCACTACAAGGCCCCGTACGCCCTCACCACTACAAGGCCCCGTACGCCCTCACCACTACAAGGCCCCGGTACGCCCTCACCACTACAAGGCCCCGTACGCCCTCACCACTACAAGGCCCCGGTACACCCCTCACCACTACAAGGCCCCGGTACACCCCTCACCACTACAAGGCCCCGGTACACCCTCACCACTACAAGGCCCCGGTATACCCTCACCACTACAAGGCCCCGGTACACCCTCACCACTACAAGGCCCCGGTACACCCTCACCACTACAAGGCCCCGTAAGCCCTCACCACTACAAGGCCCCGGTACACCCTCACCACTACAACCATTGTGATACTGTTATCACTTTGACTCATTGTCTACAACCGATACTTCCAGACCACAACATGCCTAGATTTGGTTGCTCTTAGTTTTTCAAGTTGTATTTTTTGGGTTTAGTATTTCTGATCTTAAAGACAGAACACTGTCTGAATAAAGTTATTCAGGAAAATTACAATTGATGTTATCCTCTTAAAGAGATGTATTTGTTTAAAGTAGTATATTTTGAATCTCTCTCTCCTCCCTCCAGCCATCATCGGTAACTCCCAGGAGGCCTATAAGGATGCGTTTGAGATCAGTAAGAACGACATGCAGCCCACCCACCCTATTCGTCTGGGTCTGGCTCTCAACTTCTCCGTCTTCTATTACGAGATCCTCAACTCCCCTGAGCAGGCCTGCAAACTGGCCAAGACGGTATGTGGCCGGTTGATGAAGGGTTGACAGTCCTGTAGGGCAGTGAGTCTCAACTGGTGGGTCGCAGGACGTTTTTCAAAGGGTCCTGGGTGTCTGGGGAACGTGACTGAAGTGACCTCGTGAAATGTGGGTCCTTTCGACAAAACCAGTTGAGATTCACTGCCGTAGGGTCTTTATACATAAGACGGCTTGCTTGGATAACGTCATATCTACTCTGTTTATCTATCCTGATTACCTAGTCCCATTTACCCCTACCTACATGTACATATTACCTCCACTAGCTGGTACCCCTGCACAGTGACTCTGTACTGCTACTCCTTGTATATAGCCTCATTATTGTTATGTTATTGTCTTTAGTATTTCCTTTTTTATTTGGCAACTTTTTCTTACTTTTTAACTCTGCGTTGTTGGTTAAGGGCTTGTTAGTAAGCATTTCACGGTAAAGTGTACACCTGTTGTATTCGGCGCATGTGACCGCTGCGGCCGCTGATTGGCTGAATACCCAGGGCGTGATTTGGTTGGTAATGCTGAATGATTATCCAACATCTCAGTAAATTTTAGTTTTTTTTAAACAATTCATTGACCCGACATAGGTTCAATTATTTGACTTCCATTCATTTTTTTTCCTTCTTCTGTAAACTCAGTGCGCAGAGATATATCAGATCCAGCCTGAACTGTGTGATGTTGTAGTTTCCAACAGGCCCAATATTCTACATAGTTTAGCGCATAAAACGTGGTAATTAACTACAGTGACCATAATCCATTGCGCATCTATACTGAACAAAAATATAAACGCAACATGTAAAGTGTTGGTCCCATGTTTCATGAGCTGAAATAAAAGATCACAGAAATTTTCCATACGCAAAAAAAAAACATTTCTCTCAAATTTGGTGCACAAATTTGTTTACATCCCTGTTAGTGAGCATTTCTCCTTTGCCAAGATAATCCATCCACCTGACAGGTGTGGCATATCAAGAAGCTGATTAAACTGCATGATCATTACACAGGTGCACCTTGTGCTGGGGACAATAAAAGGCCACTCTAAAATGTGCAGTTTTGTCACACAACACAATGCCACAGATGTCTCAAGATTTGTGGGAGCGTGCAATTGGCATGCTTACTGCAGGAATGTCCACCAGAGCTGTTCCCAGAGAATTGAATGTTCATTTCTCTACCATAAGCCGCCTCCAACGTCATTTATTAATTGTTTTATTCTGTGCTACATCATTCTAACCAAATAATCAAAACCAAAATAAAAAATGTGATTGATCTTTTGATTTTAAACCTAATCCTAACCTTAAACACACTGGAAACCTTATTTCTAACCTTAAATTTAGACCAAAAAGCTCATTTTGTTTTCAGTGATTTTTTTTTTTTAAACGATCGAGCCAATTTTGACATTGTGGCTGTGGTAACTAGTGGAAACCAGGGAGAACGCAACAAGCTTTCAGATACAATAAGTGAAAACATGATCTAGCTGGGGATGGCTAGCTAACATAATGTCACAAAGCATGATGCGCTAGCCAGGTAACTTTCATAACTTCATATTTCTGAGTTAGTCAGATATTAGTTAAGACTTGAAATTGGCATGGGAGCTAACTAGCTAGCAAGGCGCTAGCAAGCTACCAGCTAGCTATAGCTAACTCGCTGCTTATCAAAGGTAGATAACTGGTTAATTTGAGCAAGAAAATTCACCAACATTTTTCTTAATATTTCTCAAAATGACTGCAGCTGGCTAATTTAATTTGATGCACCCGGTTTTCTGCTGTTCTATTCCACGTCTCCTGCAGTAGAATCTGATGAACAATGTGGGGGAAATGCTTTTTGCCAGAGTTGAGATGCAAAAGGTTCTAGCTAGTGTGTCCCTCTGTCCTTCGTGTTTTAATGTCACGTGCACAAGTACAGCGAAAAAGGCCTTTTCTTGCAAGCTCCAAACCCAACAA